>NC_084733.1:52131870-52234370 GCF_033978785.1 Entelurus aequoreus
ATGAGGATTGTCTCTGTTGGATCTTCTACTAATCTACCAGAGCCTTCTTCTGGAGCTGTCTCATATGGTTCGGCTTGTTTTGTCGGCTCCGCAGAATACACACCGCAATGAACACATGTCTGATCAACAATGTGCTTGCATGTAGACAGGGCGTCTCAGTCTGAACAAACATGTGAGCAAACCGCTAACAAGCCACTGCCGCTACCAGAAAACATGAACATGTTTGTGTGTGGACATTTTGTGCAAAGAGTTACAGGGACCTTTTCATGTGTGTTTCATTTGTCCCGCAGGACACGGGATATGCAACGTTCTTATTCGAGCAGCTCCACACATCCGGGAGCAAGGAAGGCGCTGTCAGCTGCTGCCAGGTGTGCTTCACACCTCTCCACAAACTGAGGCAGGAGGCGCTGCAGACTCTCCATGCTCCCACTCTCGGCCCAGACATGCCGGCCCTGCCAGCCTCTTCCTTTTTACCGCAGCCCACAAGATTTGCTGCGGCACCGTCCGGCATCAATGCCAAACAACTATCCAAAGGCCAAGCACACTCACTCCTACCCTTGGAGGAGCAGCACAGGGGCTCATGCTGGTCCCAGTACCCCTCGGCTTCATCAGGTCCGAAGACCAGCGTCCAGGTGACAGTGGCAGGAGGGCAGATCACTGGATCCTTGAGCTCTGTCACCATCCAAGCCCAGCAGTACCTGGAAGGCATGTGGAGCATCTCGAGGGTCAACAACTTCATCCCTCAACCTAAACCGGTATGTACTTTTTTAAAACTTTTGAAGTATTTCACTTCCTTTCATAATTTTTAAGCTACTAGTGTGGCAAATGCAAGAAACAAAGAAACACAGCGTTGTTTCTCTCAGGTCTTTATTGTAAGACTGCCAACATGAGAATGAACAATGAAAAACAATATGCACTTTAAAATAGTGTGCCCAAGGAGACATATAAAACCACACCCATTCTGCTGAGTGTGAGCATGGTCCTAGTGCCCGCCACACAGCCCCCCCCCCCCCGAACACCCAGACAGCAAGTTATGGGGAAAACGAAAACCTCTCAGGGGGCTTCACTCGCCTGCCGTAACGACTACAATGTCCATCCCGCGGAGGAGCGGGTGTGCCTTGTGGGGCAGAACAGATATCAGGGCCCGGTGGAGGTGAAGGACATTCAACCCGAACAGATTTTGGGGGGCGACCTCGGCGGGGGACTTGGCCCGGCAGTAGTTCTTCACCCGCAACACAATGTGCCGTTTTAAGCCTGTCCAGAGAAACGCATTCCCTGCGCCCTGAATGGGCCATCGTAAGGGGGTTGGATGGGTGAACGGCGGGCGTCGTGACGAACAAAGACAAAACGGGCAGACTTGAGCTCCGACGGCACAAACAACTTAGGGAAACAGTGATGGACCGGGCCAGGAGCCAAGGACCCCCTCGACAAAAATGGAAAAGGTCGCGGGGTGCAACCCTCAGGTAAAAATTCCCCCGGAACGCGAAATGGCTGCCCGAACACCAATTCAGCGGGGGCCGCTGCGAGATCCTCTTTAGGGGCTCAGCGCAACCCGAGCATAACCCAAGGTAAACGGTCAACCCAATTGCTATCAGCGATTAAGGCACGCAAAGCCGCCTTAAGCGACCGGTGAAACCGTTAACATTAGACGTTAGCTTGGGGATGGTAGGCTGTAGTACAGTGCACCTGCACACCCAAGGACTGCGCCAACGCTGACCAAAGCTCCGACACAAACTGGGATCCCCTGTCCGAGGTGATATCAGACAGCATCCAAAACGCGCGACCCAGCTCGACAGAAACGCACGTGCAACGTCTACAGAGGCAGTGGAGGAAAGAGGAACCGCTTCTGGCCATCTGGTGGTACGATCTACCATCGTGAGCAAGTGAGTATAACCCTGCGACGGAGGGAGGGGGCCAACTAAGTCCACGTGCACGTGGTGGAACCGCCTGACCGGAATCGGAAATGGTTCGAGGGCCGCCTTAGTGTGCTGGTGGACCTTGGCGCGCTGACATGCCACGCATGCGGCTGCCCACTGCCTAACATCCTTCCTAAGGACAGGCCAAACAAACTTGGCACCAACCAACTTGACGGAAGCCAGAACGCCAGGGTGCGACAGGGAGTGTATTGCGTCAAAACCCGGCGGCGCCAGTCTACCGGGACAACAGGCCAAGGGCGGCCAGTGGAAACATCGCAGAGGAGGGCGGGATTGCCATCCTGAACCACCACCTCCTCGAGCACGAGCGCCGTACCCTCAGTTTTGAGCGTGCGGATGTCGGGGTCGTCGGGCTGGTCAGCGGCCAATCCCGAAAAATCTAAACCGAGCTGCACGAGTACGTGTGAGAGACAGTCAGCCACAGAGTTGGCCTTACCGGCCACATGCTGAATGTCCGTAGTGAACTCAGAGATGGCCGACAAGTGACGCTGCTGACGGGCTGACCAAGCCTCTGTGACCTTTGACATGGCAAACGCAGGCCTGGCCCTAACCAATCTGGCGCTCTAGGCAAGATTTTAGGTGGCGCCCCCCCACATCGGCAGTGAAGTGTATATACTCACAAGAAACCGAATAGCTTTGTCTTTGACCTTTTTTTTTACTTAAAGAAAGCAAATTAACATATTATATGAGAATGTTATGTTATGATTATCTTTAACCGAATCACAGCAGTGCTCAAATTAAAAAACAGCATTCCCTCTCATGTGATATTGCTTTATTAACATTAATGATGTGCACTTTAACAACTAGGCTTACAACTACCGTAATTTCCGGACTATAAGCCGCACCTGGCTATAAGCCGCACCAGCTAAATTTAGGGGAAAATACAGATTGCTCCATATATAAGCCGCACCCGACTATAAGCCGCAGGGTTTTGATGTGTAATTACCGTAGTATATAGGGGTTCCTGCTACCACAGAGGGGATTGTCGGGACAGAGATGACTGTTTGGGAACGCAAAGCGTCCCATTCATTAACAATAAATCTTTCAATCATTCAATCAAACTTTCACATCTTTGACATGGCGAACAGCATTCGTGCAGAATACAAATAATACAACGGTGCAAAGTAATACAAAGTGCTCGCCTGTACGTTATCAAAATAACCAGCCTACCGGTATATGAAAAGTCAGTCTTTAATCATTGTGTCATCGTCTTCCTCCTGCGTACTAAAACCACCGAAATCCCCTTCGTCGGTGTCGGAGAAGAACAGGCCGTAAATAAGCCGCACCGTTGTATAAGCCGCAGGGACCAGAACGAGGGGAAAAAGTAGCGGCTTATAGTCCGGGAATTACGGTATACATAATATATAAAGGGGTGGAAAAGTGACTATTACCTGCAGGGCAAACATTAGCTAACCAGAAGGCAATAACAATGTAAACAAAAAACACCTGCTTAAAAGATCTAATACAAATGTCCCTGAGGAATGTAAGGTGGGAGTACTGTAATTACCTAACGTTACATTATTATTTTCCATAACAATTTAGCCCCCTCCACAATATTAACCCGACGTTAAAACAGAACTAGCTATTTATTGATTAGCAATTGCCGAATCATGTAACATTAGCTTAATGCTAAAAAGCCAGGTTACTATCACATTCTGTAACAGACAAATAATTTAATGTAGGCTAACGTTACATACCTGTTACCTCTGTCTTTTTCTCGTTTCTCCTCCTCTTCTTTTCGCTTCCCTGGGCACCTGACAGTTTTGGCCGTTTTGACATCTTGTTATTGATTTTTTGATGTGGTGACGTCCAAAAAAAGTCATGATACGGGAAGGGAGGGGGTGCACCGTGCGGGGGGAGGGGGGGCGTAATGTTGTAACAAATAATATTTCTATTAAATAGGCTTTACTTTGCATTTTAATTAACGTGGGATTATTTTTTGTATTTAGAAATAATAGTACCAACTTTTTTTTTTTTTTTTTTTTTCTCCAACATTTGTGGCACTGGCGTGGCGCCCCCTGATGGACGGCGCCCTTAGCATTTGCCTATACGGCCTATGCCACTGGCCGGCCCTGGGCAAACGTCAGGGGTTTCCAATGTGGCAAATGCAAGAAACACAGCGTTGTTTCTCTCAGGTCTTTATTGTAAGACTGCCAACATGAAAATGAACAATGAAAAACAATATGCACTTTAATAGTGTGCCCAAGGAGACATATTAAACCACACGCATTCTGCTGAGTGTGAGCATGGTCCTAATGCCCGCCTCTCTAGAACCTTTTATATTTTAAAATGCTTTGGCAGTAAACAAGGCTTTAATTCCTGGGCGACAGACAACACAAAACAATGTACTGTATTTACAGTACATTGAGACCATGAGATCATGTGTAGGGACAAAAAAAGATAATTAACCTTAAAGTATTGTATTATAAGTAACATTTGCTTCTGATAGGATCATAACATAACTTAGGTGACTCTTGGATACTAAGAATTTGAAAGATGAAGCCCTGGGTTGGCCTTCCATTCCTCAGTAGTCAAGGAGTCGCTGTGTTTTTAGGTCAGAGGTCATGGCAACACAATGCTACCAGCGTCCTCCTCAAGGCCATTTCCATTTCACCACAGCATCATCATAACTCTGTCTTTCCCACAGAACGGCAGTACCATGAGGGGGCTGGGTGAGGGATAAGACATAATCGGGTCATTGGTTTAATTGGTCATGGACATTATAACGGACGCAGCATAAGGGATATTATTCTCTAGGAGTGTCAAAAAATAGATTTCCGAATTGTAGGGTTCTTAAGCGATTAAAAACATGTGATTACAATTTTTTTTATTTTATTTTATATGTCCTGTACAGTCACATATTGTGGAGTAGGCCTACAATATCTTACTATTCTGCCAGCTAATGGAATAACCAAAGTATCTGCATCTTGATATTAATACAAACAATGTCAGCAAATGTATTTGCATACATTATAAGTTGTAAACTGTAGTCTTAAATCCAAGTGTGTAGGTTAGCCATAATAGCTAATTCGTTTAGCTGTTAGATGCCATTCACGAACCAAACACAGCTATCATTCTGATTGTAATGATATGAAAACATTAATAACACATCAGACACACTTAGGAGAAGCCATTATTGCTTGAAACATAAAGTATATCTTAAAACATTAGGAAAGTCAAATCGACAATGACTTCTGCACTGCTCAAAAACTACCCATTGGAGCACAAGAAAAACCAGGAAGTGGCAATTTCAAAGTAAAATGTATAAAAAATAAGCGTCTCCACATAAACATTGAGCCTTCTTAACCGGCATTACCAAATCTTTTTATGTCCGTCAAAAATAATCTGGAAGAAATGAATGTACTGAATAGGGTAAAGTAGCCAAAAATGTTACTCAAGAAAGAGTATCGTTATTTTAGGGTAATATGACTTAAATAATAGTAAAACAATTGACTTGAGTAATCGTAAGTAAGTAAGTATTCAGTAAAACTACTACTTTAGTACTGAGTAACTGATAAGTAACTTCTGATTTATTTAGAAGCTATTTTTTAAATTGTACTTGCACTACAACCATAGTTGGTGAGAGAGAGCGATAGAGAGATACTGTAGATAGATAGATAGATAGATAGATAGAGAGAGAGAGAGAGAGAGAGAGAGAGAGAGAGAGAGAGAGAGAGAGAGAGAGAGAGAGAGAGAGAGAGAGAGAGAGTCTACTACACATGTACTACAAAATATGCACATTTTGCAGTCACTTATGACATTATAACAAGGCTAATGTTAGCATGTGTGCAGTTAAAACATAAAAACTTCTAACATGTTTTCTCTCCAGAGAAGTGGAATTCTTGTTGGTTGAAATGTGAACATTTATTCTGACACTGGGTCTAAAATTTCAAAAATGCTTTAACATATATACAAACGTACAATATTAAGGCAATAATACATGACAAGAACACCACATAAAAAAATAAAACAACAGCTCCAGCACATGATATACATGTTTTTCCTAGTTTATAAGTAAACATTGAAGAATTATGCTGCCTTATCTGATGGCATGTACTAATTTACAGTGTGTAATTTGAGTCAGGTCATATGACTGCCAGGCTCTGTTTGATTGGTGAAATGGAGTCAAACATCACTTATACTTACGTTGGATTGGTAAACAGAGTCATTTGACTGTGCTCGCTTGAAGAAGTCTCTCTATTGAACCAAACGGATACGTCTTTGCGAGCAGTAATCAATATTTTATGACAAAACATAATAATGATATATAAATAAAGGTAGCAATCGGAATGAAACTCAATGTAAGAGTAGTGTTTCTTCTTCACTAAAATACTCAAGAAGTATGTTGCATTAAAACTACTCTGCCAATTGCAATTCATCCAAAAAGATACTTCAGTAAATGTAAAGCATTACCTTTGTGAATGTATAAGAAACAGTCAGTTGTGTCCATGCACTAAATTAGTCCGATTCCTCAAATGGTTTGGCTCTAAATAAGCCTCCTAAAATCCATTGAAACACCTTAGTCCGATTGTGTTCGGTTTTTGAAAAGTTGGACTAACACACCTGAATTGTGTGATTGAAAACCAGCTCTCTCGAGGAGGTGTGTACGGCCACAGAGGACTCTTTGTGTCGCTCATGCGGCAGTCCCAAAGCGCGGGGTGTAACTCTGAAGCAGATACCATTGAATAAAAACAACAACAATTTTCGTGAAAAGGAGACTGTTTATTTGCTTCAGAAATTAAAACAACAGAACATTTTGAAAATATCTATTTGAGAAGGTAGCTAAGGAAATGCTTAATTCGGACTCCCGAACAAAATACGAATGAGATGAAAGAGAATGAAGCAGGTATATTAAAGGCAAATTATAAAGCATACACATTGCACACTACATTTGTGCACTCCGAACTGATTGACAATAACTGTATTCCACACAACTGGCTAGATAGTCCAGAACAATAGCAAACTTCCTCTGGAACAGTATCATTTGGGGCACAAACGGTCTTTTCCTTCGATTTAAAACTCCATCTATCAATCCACAGAGCCTTTTAAATGAAATCCGAGACATTCAAAAGATTTGTTTCCATAATCTCCGTCTGAAATTTCCTTCGAAAAAAATATTTTGTTTGTCTTTCTTTGCTTCTGACCTGCATCCGCTCCGGTACATTCTTGGTAGTAGCGTCATGTTTGTTGCACAATCCAAGATCATTTCTTGATGCTGTCTGCTAATTAACTTCAGCATAGCTATTAAAGACGTAATATTTGTAATCTGTGCCAATATTACAGCGGACATCACTTAAAACAAGTTGTAAGGATCTGGAATGCCTAGGGTGACGTCATAGTTTAACCGGAATGGAAATTAATTAATACTTATAGCAGACTTAACACCTTTTTCACCAGCATAGCCACAACTCTAGTCAACAAGCTGTCCCACCACTCTGGTCGCTTTGGTGTAGAACACATTAAAGCCTTCTACAGAAAGCTAGGAGTATCCAACAACAATTTCAAATTAGAAATGGTCTCAGCTGACGAGGTGCTTAAAAAATTGAGTGCGCTCCACCCAAAAAAGGCCACCGGCCTTGACAATATCCCCTCCAGATTCCACCATTGCCTCTATCATCACGCACATAATAAACCTCTCAATTTCTCAAGGCCAAGTACCAAAAGATTTTAAGATAGCAAGAGTAACTCCCCTCTTTAAAAAAGGGATCAAATTGACACCTGGCAACTATCGACCTGTTTCTATTCTCAGTTCCATTTCGAAAGTAATGGAAAAAATAGTTTATGAACAGGTCGATAGTTACCTTGCCACTAATAAACTCATGTACAAATTCCAATCCGGCTTCAGAACTAACCACTCCACTGACACATGCCTTCTCTATCTGACCGACCACATCAAACCTGAGGTGGACGTGGGCAAATACTGCGGCATGGTCATGCTGGACCTTCAGAAGGCCTTTGACACCGTTAACCACGTTATACTGTTAGATAAGCTCAGAGCAATCGGATTTGATAAAACCTCATCAAGCTGGATGCAATCTTATTTGGAGGGGAGGAAACAGGTGGTAGAGGTGAACGGCACCGTGTGCCCCCCCCCCCCCCCCCCCCCCCCCCCCTCAGTAAGCTGTGGAGTCCCCCAAGGCAGTATATTAGGGCCTTTACTGTTCCTAATATACATAAATTACATGTCATCAGCATGTGACTGTGAATTGTTTTTGTTTGCGGATGACTCGGCCCTGCTGGTATCCGGCAAGGACAAGTCACAGGTGGAGAAAATCCTCAGTGGCTCGCTGACAACAAGCTATCCATACACTTGGGTAAAACGGTATCCATCCTATTTGGGTCCCACATCAACCTTAAGAAAGTCAATGACTTCACTATAAAAGTGGGTGACATTGTTATCACCAGGAAAGATGAGGTCACCTACCTAGGTTCCATTCTAGAGGCTAATCTTTCCTGTGATAAAATGGCAAACAAAGTAATCAAAAAGGTCAACCAACGAACAAGATTTCTCTACAGAATCTCCTCTCTGGTCAACAAAAGCACCATGAAGATTCTAGCGGGAACTCTCGTTCAACCCTTTTTCGATTACGCATGCACCTCCTAGTACCCTAGCACCTCCAAATCCCTCAAATGTAGACTCCAAACATCCCAGAACAAGCTAGTCAGATTACTTCTAGACCTCCACCCCAGATCCCACCTCACTCCTACCCACTTCTCCAAAGTGGACTGGCTCAGGGTGGAGGACAGAGTAAAACAACTTGCACTGAGCCTAGTCTATAAAATCCGCTACACCTCCCTGATACCGAAGTACATGTCAAACTACTTCCTTAACGTAAATGACCGCCATAACTACATCAACAGAGGGAGCTCCACTAACCACATTAAACCCAGATTCCGAACTAACAAAGGTCTTAACTCATTCTCTTTCTATGCCACATCAATATGGAATGCACTCCCAACAGGTGTAAAAGAAAGGGCATCTCTATCCTCCTTCAAAACCGCACTAAAAGAACACCTCCAGGCAAGTACAACCCTAAACTAACACCCTCCCTTCCACATAATACCTCTTCGGATTGTAAATAATCAAATGTAGACACTTTTTCTTATACTTTCTGATCTCTCTCTCTATGTCCACTACTTGCTGTACATATCCTACCAAGTCAGTCCTACACTGTTTCAATGTCCATTTCTCTGATGATGCAATTGTTGATGTTGATTGTTGATGACTGAAGTGTTGATACCAACCAAACCTACCCCCCCCCTCCATATCCCACACCCTGGATTGTAAATAATGTAAATAATTCAATTTATATACTCTGATGATTATCTTGTGTGATGACTGTATTATGATGTTAGTATATATTTGATAGTATATATCTGTATCATGAATCAATTTAAGTGGACCCCGACTTAAACAAGTTGAAAAACTTATTCGGGTGTTACCATTTAGTGGTCAATTGTACGGAATATGTACTTCACTGTGCAATCTACTAATAAAAGTTTCAATCAATCAATCAATCAAAAAGAAAATAAGCGCCCCCAGTGTAAGGTGCAATGGCGTATGACTAATATTCACATAAGAGAGAGTGCACTGGGACTTTACATGTAGGTGGGAAAATACAAAAAAATAAACTATTTGAGAAATCAGACTAATTTAGTGCATGGAAACGTAGTGACTGAGTCTGCACTCAAACTAAAGAAGCAGATCTTTGATGTGTCAAGAGACCCTTCTGCTGTATCACGTTGATGAGCGAGGATCACTTTTTTAAACCTATTTTTCTTTCAAACACAAACCGAGCAGTGTTTTGTTGACTTTAAGATTCATACTTCCTGGTCTAATGATCAACCAATTGTGTGGGGATAGACCAATCTAATCGATGTACAGCATAATTTAGTCAGAACGTTGATTGTCAGATTTTTTAAATAAATCTTGTAATCACATGTGTGTACATTGAAGGACATGGCTATATTGTTTCCCTCATGCTAAATGGTTCATGTTGTGTCTTTCACATACGTAGTATGTGAAAAGACTCTTGAAGGTTAGGATGTAGGGGTTTCATGGAGGTCCCAAACACAAGCACGACGTTCCCCTTGTGTCTCTCGTTCATTAAAACCAGATCCTTCAGAATGACAAAAAGCCACAGTGGTCCACTGCTTGCACCAAAGGCAAAAGCTATAATTCGCAATTCCCACTTGGCTTCTTTTGTGAGGAGGGCATGCAGTGTTGTGCAGACAAAGACGCAAAGGCCGACTGACTGTGGGTATTACACAAAAGTGTGTGTGTGTTTGTGTGTGTGTGTGTGTGTGTGTGTGTATATGTGTGTGTGTGTGTGTGTGTGTGTGTGTGTGTGTGTGTGTGTGTGTGTGTGTGTGTGTGTGTGTGTGTGTGTAAGCTAGGGTCGCAGGGAGCACTCCAACACTGAGACCTCTTTGGATCCATTGCTATTCCCAATTCTCCTTATGTCTGGTATAATTGATTTGGTCTTTGGCATTTTAACTATCTGGGTGCCTCTTGAATTGGTGGACTCCTAAAAAGTTGGCTGCCTTGAATAGAAGCCCAGTAATACAATTTTTAAGCCAGCAGGATCACAATCGCCTAAAAACCTCATGCAATGAAGAGAAAAAAACAGTTTACCAAGTTATTCTTCGTATCATAAAAAAACTGTTACTGCTCATTTACAAAGATTAAGTGCTTGTGACTCATTTTGTTATTGGCTCACGGCTCGCTCGGTGCCACTGCCACCTATTTGAAGCCCAGAGGATGATTCTGGCTGCTGCTATGTTGTGATACAGCTGGGCTTGTATGGCAGTGGGGCACGAACTAAAGATAACAGAACAAGAAGGATTCCCTTTACAGTCCTGACAAGCAGATAAACTGCAATTACCCTCTTTTTAGTTGGAAGATTTAGTGTCACTTGAGCAGTTTTACTTTACTTTTCCACCACATTTCTCATCTGTGTTTGAGAGTCTCACCTCCATTCGTTTCCATTAGCCCCACAGAGCAATGTAGCGTGACCGGCCAGATTAACTAGACCTCTTTCACTTGGCCAGTGATCGCCTGTTAACCAGTGAGATCGAAGGTCACAAGAGACTGCAGCCACGCCAGCCAACCCTGCTTGCTTCACGCTTTACTCCAAGAAGTATTTTCTGTTACTTGGCTTCCTTGCTGCCACCCTTTTGCACACCTTTCCTTTTCCATTATGTCCAAATCTCCCCAGCTTTCGCTCCTCGCTCCCCATCGATCGCTGTCCTTGTTTTCTGTGACCAAAAAAAAAAGATCAGACAGAGCCGGGGGTTAAAGGGTGGAAGGCCAGCTCATTACTGACTCCTGGTGCAAAAGGCTGCACTGACACAGCCTAATTACGTGACGTGGGGATAGATTGTACTTCTCATTCACAAACTGGAGCCAGTCTGGGTCCAAGGCTGCAGTGAGCAGCTTGGCTGAAGGGCTTAAGTCCTCATTCTCACCACCAAGGGGAATATCCTCTAATAGGCACTCTGATGCACTCAACTTGTAACCAGCTGTCCCTGTGTGCTCCAGAAATTTTGGCCTGATGATTTTTAAAACTCATATCTAATAGGCTCAATCTGTGAAACATTCGATGGGCCTTGCATTTCTGCTTCCTGTGTGGCGGCATGTGAAGTGTTGCGCTCTTTTCGTGCCAAAGTGTAATGGACCTATTTCTCTGGCACGGGCCCAGCTTCTTACCAGCATTTTGTTCTGGTATTTGCGTGGAGAGCTGTTGATGGCTCATTTGCCTTTTCCTTCCTGCAATTGCAAGCTTACATTCTGCAGCTTCACCAACACCTCAGTGATGAAGCTATGAGATATAAAAACTAGATATCTAAATGCTCAAAAGTTAGGAATGTGCAGCGCATGGTGAACATTCACTGCTTTATTGTTTGCCTTGTAGTAAATATATCTGCTTCTCTTCCATCTCATTCATATTTCTTTCAGGAGTTCGAATTAAGTTTAGATTCTCCATTCATTCTCCAAGCAAATAAACAGTCTCCTCTACATTACAATTAATGCTATGTTTTTATTGAATGATATTTGCTTCCGGGTTATATCCCGCATATTGAGACGCATATTGCGCGATACGAAGTGTCCCCTCGGGCCGCACACATCCACTCGAAAAATCTGGCTTTCAACCGCGTAATCTAGGTGTGTTAGTCCGACTTTTCAAAAACAGAACACGATCGGATTAAGGTGTTTCCATGAGTTGTTGGATGCTTACTTAGAGGCGAACTATTTGAGAAATTTAGCGCATGGACATGTTTTGACTGTAATCTGTGTGGTTCAGTCCCTGCTCTTTTGTTCTGCCCAAGGACTCAGAGCTTCTCTTGCACTCATAGAGCAATTGCCACTGATTTGTGTTTTGTATATCAGAGCTCTGACGAAAGAAAAAGAGCAAAACAAATGTCCACTTTGTGTCTCAGTAGGATATGCATACAAAAGCTAACAGCATCAGTACTTGACAGGGCAATAGCTGAGCCTCTTATGTGAATATCAGAATGTAAATATGTCCTCACATCCTGATACATAACATTCACATGTAGGGCTCACTGTATAAATAGTAGCTGTGAGTTTGAGTTGACAAATGGCAGAGGAGTAAGGCCAGAATGTAGAGCACAAGGTTTGAATTGTGTAGATAAGACACATATGCTTCCAAATGTTGCACCCAACTCAAAGGTGTTGCGATAAAATACATAGTGTTCATGTCTTGATATTGTCTGATATTTACTTATTTTAAGTCCAGCTGTTTGTTCATTATTGTTTTTCAGTGCTCTTTGAATGTCCGAAATGTCAATTTTCCTTAAACTAAATTAGTAGCATAAATGCGAGCGTGCATATGTTATAGCGGAAGAAAAACATCCTGAAGTTTTATATTTTTCCAGTATTCTGTGCATAAAGACAACCAAACAACTATCTCTCAATAGTACACTGAGAGTGATATACTGTATATCATCCTGGGAACCAGCGTCCTTTCCAGCGGATATTTGTTTTGGTCTATATCTTTTGTCAGTTAAAAATCTTGGGAAACAATAGCCTTGTACAATGCAGATTTCAGGAGGATACACTAGGAGGGAGGGCTATGGACTGTCCCACATGTATGGCTATAGTGTGAACTTAACATATAATACACTAAGTAGCCCAGATCTCTTTAAGAAATAGTTAATTTAAATTCCTGATTAAAGGTGAGTTTAATTATTCCAATGATAAAGGTACAGAGGGCTAGACTGTGGTGCTATGGTTTGGTCATTTATTTACACCCCCTACTCTAAAACTGTGCAAACTGTTCCTGGTAAGTACATTGCCAGGTGGAGCTATATAGGAGCTTAGTGAAGTTAATTACATGTGCTTTCATTAGAAGTATAATGTAGGTTATCACTTAATTACAGTAGACTACAGGCCAGAGGCACCTCAAGCAATCATTGAATGGTACTATTCTTGCTGTGGAGGCTGTTGACTCCGGCTAAGCAACACTGGCTGCAGCATCTGTCCGTCCATCTGTAGCACAGATCAGCACATGGGGGGAGTAAATGGAGTGGAAAGAAGGAGGTGGTGTAGATTGGGGTCCTTTCTCAATGCCTGTATGCCAACAGGCCCAGAGCTTGATGGGCGAGGCCAACAGAGATGTCACAACCACCGCGGGCCCGCTCACGCGCACAACCACCACCAGCACCACCAAGAGCAGCACCTTGATGCCCTGTCACCTCCGAGGCTCCATGCAATCGGGCCTCCCTGCCCCCATCGCCAAAACGTCGTCCTCATCTACAGCAACCTCCTTCTTTATCAGGTAAGCAGCTCCTCCACATGTTGTCAAATGGCTGCTGATGTCCAAATGTTGACTGATTATATTAAGCTGTTGTTGAAGGAAAATGTAAGATGGGAGAACCCACACATGCATCCAAAGCTCAGGTGTACTGTGTGCGTTCGTGTGTGTGTGAGAGAGGGAGAGCGAGAGAGAGAGAGAGAGAGAGAGAGAGAGAATGAAAAGCACTGCACAGACTCGTCCTTGAAGATCACGGTGTTAACTTTGATGTGGGGTTACCGGTTCCATTCCACTCCATGTTGTTGCCATGGTTGAACGGCGACATTCAGAAGGACACGCTCCATCACCAAATTAAATGAACCTTCAGTGTACAGGCACCAGTGCACATGAATGGATAATATAATTACATAATTTGATATGAGTAGGGACTTAAGTTAGGACTATGTATTGTCCTAAAGTGGCGACTTGTCCAGGGTGTACCCCGCCTTCTGCCCGAATGCAGCTGAGATAGGCTCCAACACCCCCCACGACCCGAAAAAGGGACAAGCGGTAGAAAATGGATGGATGGATTGTCCTAAAGTGCATTGGAACCTCGGTTTTTGTTAGTAATGAATTCCAAAAGCAATTATCCCATAAGAATCTCTTCCAGACACCCCAAAATATTAAGAAAAAACAAGGGACGTCTTGTTAAACATTTATGGCCTATGATTCTGATCCAATTTTTTGGGGCTTCCGATCTGGTACTTTGACATAAGATTATGGAACTGAAGATGTTTTTAACAAGATACTAGAGTGAACATTTGTATAAATCTTATTTCATAAAATTTTGAATTTGTACAGCACAATAAAGTAAATAGTGCATAATAACCAAACGATTGCAAAGAATTGGCTCTCATTTAAATCATTGGGGTTTTGCCCTTCAAAGCCTTCCTGAATGTGTAAACAATAACAAAAACGACTAACAACTATTTTGAGATGATAAAAGATATCAATCTAATCACTGTAGTACCTACCATATACTGCAAGGATTCTTCGAGATTGCCAAGATACATGTGGCGGTGAGGGCGTGGTTAGGGGTGTGGTTGTGGGTGTGGTCATCATGGCATCATCATATAATTTGCATACATTGCTACGATGATATGATTTTTTTTAAAAGGCTCAAAAAATGTATACAAACATTTGAAAACAAATCTATGTTATTATTACATAGTAATAACATATATTTTTATATTGCTGGTATAAAGTTTTGCTATATTTAAACTGTTTTTGGCGATCAAAGTATTTTTTTGGACGGCTGAATTTTCGGTGCATCATTAGTCAATAGTGTGCAAATAATAGGCTGTATATAATGTTATATGTTTGTGTGGTTTTGATTTCATGTTCATTTTACCAAAGATTGCAAACACACCGTCCGTGCCTGAAAGCGGATTGGCGGAGACTGAGGAAGTGTTGTGTGTCTGGGGAAGCACGGAGACAAAAATGTTTGAACGGGAGGTAAAACCTTTTGGAATTGGGATGATTGTTAGCATAAGAAAACATTTAAGTTTAGCAATAAAAGTCAAAAATAACGTCAGACTTTTGAATTATTCTGGAGGCTACCATTTTAATTTGTTTTCATGTAAAAAAAAAACAACGTATTTTCAAGGTGTGGCGGCTATGATTTTCCTGTAAAATATAATATTTTTTTCTTGAAATTTTTGATTGCCTCCGATCGACACTTTTTTGGGAATTTTGCCTATCGTTCACAATCATTATGAAAGACATGACAAGGCATTTTTTTTTATTGCATTCTAAATATTAAATAAGTCCGCTTACAATGGAGCCTGTGAGAACTGCTCTATTCTGCCTAAAAGCCCTTAAAAAAACATCCAAACACTTCCATTAATGTTTTATATACATGCTGAAGGTATGTACTGTAATGTAGTAACGGACAAGTCTGGCTCGGTTGGTAGAGCAACTGTGCCGGCAACCTGATGGTTGCTGGTTCGATCCCCGGCTTCCGCCATCCTAGTCACGTCCGTTGTGTCCTTGAGCAAGACACTTCACCCTTGCTCCTGATGGGTCGTGGTTAGGGCCTTGCATGGCAGCTCCCGCCATCAGTGGCACACAAGCTCGTAATCATGGCGCCGCTGTACATAGTTGGTCTGCTTTACCTCTTATAAATGGACTATTGTTAGTGGTTTTTGGATGTTTTTTTTAATTGGGTTTTATGGTTGGAATAGAGGAGCTCCCATTGGCTCCACTGTGAGCAGACTTTTATTGACGTTTATTTACGAGTTGGAATGCGTTAAAAAAAAAATACCACCGTCATGTCTTTCATAATGATTGTTAAAAGAAAATTCCCCAAAAAACGTCGCTGAGACGACGTGTTCGTTCCAGCTTCTACTTCATTTCATCCCATGATCGGGATCGAGACATCTCTAGACAAAACACATTTTATAGAAAATATTTATAGTTTTACATACAAAATACATATAAATTATAAATAAAATGAATAAATGAAGGAGAAGAAGGGATCTTTGTTTGGGCACTTGATTCCATAAAATTATACACAATGTTACACACAATATTTAGCCGTACAATAACAGACACAGAAACCGGGGCAACATTTGGGTGAAAATGTGGGGCGTTTTATAAACCGAGGCGCGACGAAGTAATTTTCTTGTCTCACGCTATTGTACCTCGGTAGTCACTGTTAGATTCCCTGGCACGCTGGTCAGGTGCATACACTCTCTGTCTCTTCTCTCTGAGGGTGCTGCTCTGATAATGAATGCTGGCAATAGGGAAGCCTGCTAAGGGTGATGCATGGCGACTATTGGAGCTCTGCACCACAGGAGGGAGAGGGAATCAGTGAGGGGACTGTGACAAGTAGCCTGTGGGACATCACAGAGGAGGCTTAGCTTTTTCTCTAGTAGAATTTGTCTTGCCAAATCCTGTACGTTCCAAAAGGATTGGGATTGGATGTTAATTTGAACGGAAATTCCACAATCCCCCCCCGGCCCCCCTTTTTCCGTCATAAGAGGAAGAAAATAGGGTTGATCCCCGATAATGATTTATAAATTGTCCTGTTTTCTTTGGACATGACCTCAAACAGATAACGACCAAGAGCAACGACCAACCACAAGGGAAAAAAAGAGGGTGAGGTTGATCTGTTTTTTTTCCCGCTGCAGCAGGTCCTGGTAGGTTAGATGAGGTGCGGATGGAAGTACAGGGAAAGGTTCCACCTCTCATTTCAGCCCAAAGATAATTCCTTTGCCAGGAATCTGATGTTTTTGTTGGCTCGCAGAAGTGTTACGATGCTTTGAACAACATTCCGCAGACAGAGAGTGTCAGAGATGCATTGTGGTTGATTTGAAGCTTCCTGACGCTCTGCAGCTGTTGCTGGCTACCAAAATATTGTCGTCATCATCAGCTCCTCCTTGTCTTTGTTTCATCGTGATTAAAATTAAACTCCTCCCACCGGAGGTGTAGCACCAAATTCTAGGCTTTCTAAACACAAGATTCTTATCCAACCCTAAACCAAACGTCACCGTCATATACACACACACACACACACACACACACACACACACACACACACATACACACACACACACACACACACACACACACTTGGTACGTTCACATGCACCTAAAAACTAATTCGGTTTGGTTGAAGTAGTTTATAGCAGCAGTTTGATTTATTATATTTTTATCGTTCATCTATCACTATCTAAAATGCTGGTGCTGTGTGTGAATGCATAAATGTGAGCTTTAATAACATTATAACGTTTGTGTTGAGTGAAGTTTTCAAAGCTATGCTTAACGTTATTTAGGTGGAATGAACGATTTTGCATTTTTGTTATGGGGGTGTAGGTAATCCTAGACATTCCTAATCTTATTAAAGCCACCCTTTTATTAAACTTTCACAGCAATATTATTTTTTGTATTAAAATGTATGATGACTTTTTTTTCTTTTTTAATAAGTTACATATTTAAATGGCAGAAAACAAAATATTCAAACTTTACAAAAGCCAAGAGGTCCCCTGTGCTTTGGGCCTCGGAACAAGGCTGAAATATGCAAAGAAATTAGTTTCCTTTAGGTTTCAGACTTGATTGATCTCATTAGTATTCCTTTTTGTTTTGAAAAGATACCCTTTGTGGGATTTGTGGGCAAACCCAGGGAGCCCAGAATGGTGGAGCAGAATCACCAAACAGCAATTGGCTCCTTGGACATTTGTTTGACATTCACCTACAACATTTCACTCGCAGATGAATTTTTAATTAGAATGCAATTAGCAAGAGTTGGGCTGCTGTAGCCCTTACACTGCAGTGAGAAAAGAACAATGGATATTGTTTTTCATTTGACAGTATAACTGCAAGTCAACCTCTAGTGAATAAATGCATTCATGGTTCATTTATGTGTTTTCTAAATTGAAACATATTAGCATTGCACCACCTATTTGCTGCTACTTTTTCTTAAAAAGGTCTTGTAAAGAATGTACTTTTTTTCAAGTTTGACTTTTTCATAGTCATTTTGCAAGGGGGCAAAAAAGCCATGATGACACAGGGTCAGTAGTGACCAATTAGACAGACTCTACAGTTGCATGGAGACAGGAAGAGACAGGGGTCAAACACTGACTGGCTGCTGTGCATATGATTGTGCCTGTGGGGGGGAGGGCTAACGAATTTAGAGCCTTGTGTTCAGCTGACTAGCACGTGAAGCACTGATTGCCTTGTGACGGAGCATATGATTAGTGTATTGACATAGCATGGTGTAATGAAAGCAGGTGGAACTCGCAGCAGGGAGTAAGACTGGAAATAACTGCTGCATCTATTCCCATGTTCCTGTTCCATTAACACCTGCTGATTGTGACGATGTGTTTATTACCATAAAGCTCATGGGATTTCTTAGTTGGGGCGACTACAGGGATGAGGAGACTGCTCAGTTTGCAATATATGCTGCTTAGTCTGATTATTTTTACACAACTTACATGATCGTATGTTTCTGTTAGTGTGCAGGCTCACAATAATCCTGCCCAAGAGAGACAAATTCAGGAAGGTAATAAATAGATCTTGAAGAGGTGGCATGGACAGCTGTTTGCTGGAATGTGACCCTGGAGGAGTATCCGGAGGAAGTGTTTTTTATAGTCCCCGCCCTGCAGCTGCTGCCCAGGTGAGTGTTGTCTGCTAATGACTATGATTGTACCGGAGGAATCTTCCCGTTATTGTGTCAGCAGGGTCATTCCGCCCTCGTTCTCGTGCAGGCACACATGGTTTGGTCCTTTTGTCACTGCGCGTTTTGCCCTTTTGTACTGTGCGTATTTCCAAGTACTAGAACTGCATACAAAAGTCAAAGTACTGTAGAACAGTGGTACCCAACCACCGGGCCGTGGTCCGGTACCGGTCCGCGGACCGATTGGTACCAGGCCGCACAAGAAATAAAAAAAAATAAAAAAATAAGTATTTTTTATTTATAAAATCAACATAAAAAACACAATATATACATTATATATCAATATAGATCAATACAGTCTGCAGGGATACAGTCCGTAAGCACACATGATTGTATTTCTTTATGAAAAAAAAAATAGTCACCCCCCCCCCCCCCCCCCCCCCCTCCTGATAAGCAGTCGCCATTGATATTTTATTTATATCTTTATTAATTGGGACCAAGCACATTAATGAACATTTAGAATGTAAATGAAAATGTGCCAGAGTGTAGCCAAAGGCTGATTACCATCTCATTGCAAAGAAACAGTATTTCTTTTGTGTACATATTTTGGCTATATTTATCTGCCACATGTGGAAGGCCGGTCTGTGAAAATAATGCCTACATTAAACTGGCCCTACCCTAGTGTACAAAGCAGAGTCCATAAGGATGGAAGATTTTGGTGTGGAAAACCTAAGAACACTGACATATGAGGTCAGCCAACAGTCGCGTCAACAATTTCTGCAGACAAACTCCCAAATTAGAGAATATATAGAATGTCTAGTCAGAGTTTGTAAAAGGAGAACAGCTACTTATTTTCTCACGTTTTCATCTCCTGTGGATATTCCAATACATTTGTCCATAGTATAGTTTAGTGAAAATGGGCGGCTACCACGCTTCATTAACATATTTCATGGTGAAGAGAGGCCGATTAAAGGAAGGCTGATGAATGAGGACATTGCTGTTTGGTTGGCTGCAGCGTGAGTGACAGCAGCGATCATGGCTTCTCAATAGGCGGGGCAGATTCTGTGCAGCTCAAAGGTTCACTGAGTGTAGAGCTGACCGGACCGATGTTCTTGTTGTAAGTGATTGCTTTCGGAAAGCGAGCCCATGCTCAATTCTAACAGCATCAGATGTGAGGTGGAATATTAGATCAGCACTATGCGAGTCACGTAAGTTGTCCGACACAGACAGGATTTCTTGGATGTGTTGTGCCTCTGTTATGTTGTGACCTAATGCCTCTTTAGTTTTTTGCTGCTGGCTGATCTACAATGTTTTCTTACTCTTTCTATTTTTTGTCCCATTTCTATATTTCATTTTGTGCAGTTTTGTATAGCCGAGGCTAGACTTTCTGCTCCCCGGAGGTGAGAGGGTAATGGTTGTGTTGTCAAGCCTGCATGAGATGGATTCCTCCAGTGGGGCCAGCGTGTGAGCAGAATGTATAGCACAGCAGAAAAAAGGTGCCTGCTGAAATGCTGGCTCTCTTTTGAGGTGCTGCTGTACAGTTGCCACAGCTACCTCCAAACTGCCTGACACATGAGAAATGATTCATCACAAACTGTTGAATCCGAGCAACACCGCTGCAGCAAACAGCGCAATCAGAACTATCGAGTGGGTGGAATTTGAGATGGTTTACATACAGTCTCTGCTGTATTTACCTTTATTTACAATGGGGTTCACTTCTTTACTGGTATTTAACCTTGTGGGATTAATGGCTGCTAACTGTGCGGCTGCAAACACAAATTGCAGGACCAGCTGAGGCCATGGGGAGGGGCTGCTTGCTTGAAGACAAGCCCAGGTGTGATTCCATCCAAACCTTGTGGAGCGCCGTCAAGGCTAAAGTGTTGATAGAGATCCAGCCTGGCCTTGTGGCGTCAAGGACAATCCCTCCCACAAACATCATTGCACTCTCAGTCACTAACAGCCCTCCATGTTTCTCACCTATTTGAGTATAGCCTGTTCATTTCACGAGGATTTAGAGCGTACTCACATATTGCCATTTTTACTTGGACACACTTCTCGCCCCGTCTTGGCACCCGCAGGCCTACAGTACACTTACACTGAACATTTGGACCTTGAGCCATTTGTTTTTCCCATTGTATTATTGCAACTTCCTTGACGTTGTGGATTTTGTCCAGTCTTTTCCGAGCTGTTCTGTTTTTTTGCAAGATAGAAACTGTCAGGTAGTACAAACCCCGTTTCCATATGAGTTGGGAAATTGTGTTAGATGTAAATATAAACGGAATACAATGATTTGCAAATCATTTTCAACCCATATTCAGTTGAATATGCTACAAAGACAACATATTTGATGTTCAAACTGAAACTTTTTTTTTTGCAAATAATCATTAACTTTAGAATTTGATGCCAGCAACACGTGACAAAGAAGTTGGGAAAAGTGACAATAAATACTGATAAAGTTGAGGAATGCTCATCAAACACTTATTTGGAACATCCCACAGGTGAACAGGCAAATTGGGAACAGGTGGGTGCCATGATTGGGTATAAAAGTAGATTCCATGAAATGCTCAGTCATTCACAAACAAGGATGGGGCGAGGGTCACCACTTTGTCAACAAATGCGTGAGCAAATTGTTGAACAGTTTAAGAAAAACCTTTCTCAACCAGCTATTGCAAGGAATTTAGGGATTTCACCATCTACGCTCCGTAATATCATCAAAGGGTTCAGAGAATCTGGAGAAATCACTGCAAGTAAGCAGCTAAGCCCGTGACCTTCGATCCCTCAGGCTGTACTGCATCAACAAGCGACATCAGTGTGTAAAGGATATCACCACATGGGCTCAGGAACACTTCAGAAACCCACTGTCAGTAACTACAGTTGGTCGCTACATCTGTAAGTGCAAGTTAAAACTCTCCTATGCAAGGCGAAAACCGTTTCTCAACAACACCCAGAAACGCTGTCGGCTTCGCTGGGCCTGAGCTCATCTAAGATGGACTGATACAAAGTGGAAAAGTGTTCTGTGGTCTGACGAGTCCACATTTCAAATCGTTTTTGGAAACTGTGGACGTCGTGTCCTCCGGACCAAAGAGGAAAAGAACCATCCGGATTGTTATAGGCGCAAAGTTGAAAAGCCAGCATCTGTGATGGTATGGGGGTGTATTAGTGCCCAAGACATGGGTAACTTACACATCTGTGAAGGCGCCATTAATGCTGGAAGGTACATACAGGTTTTGGAGCAACATATGTTGCCATCCAAGCAACGTTACCATGGACGCCCCTGCTTATTTCAGCAAGACAATGCCAAGCCGCGTGTTACATCAACGTGGCTTCATAGTAAAAGAGTGCGGGTACTAGACTGGCCTGCTTGTAGTCCAGACCTGTCTCCCATTGAAAATGTGTGGCGCGTTATGAAGCCTAAAATACCACAACGGAGACCCCCGGACTGTTGAACAACTTAAGCTGTACATCAAGCAAGAATGGGAAAGAATTCCACCTGAGAAGCTTAAAAAATGTGTCTCCTCAGTTCCCAAACGTTTACTGAGTGTTCTTAAAAGGAAAGGCCATGTAACACAGTGGTGAACATGCCCTTTCCCAACTACTTTGGCACGTGTTGCAGCCATGAAATTGTAAGTTAATTATTATTTGCAAAAAAAAATAAAGTTTATGAGTTTGAACATCAAATATCTTGTCTTTGTAGTGCATTCAATTGAATATGGGTTGAAAAGGATTTGCAAATCATTGTACTCTGTTTATATTTACATCTAACACAATTTCCCAACTCATATGGAAACGGGGTTTGTACTTGCAAGAGGAGATATTACATTAATTAAGTGGCATGTCTTTATTACACAAACAAATGTACTCGCATGTGAGCAAGGGTGTCAAGGAGTAAAACATTTTCTATTATGAAATATAGCATTATTTACAACACTAGAAGTCCAGGGGTTTTCTTAGGCCCTGTCTATATTAAGCCGGATAACTCCTTAAACTAATAACTATTTAGCCTAAACCCCGTGTCAGCCACACTAACCCATCGTTTAAGGTTCCCCTCCTTGGATATTTTTTTACACGGGTAAGTGTGCCGTCTTTTTCTTGAATTTCTGGCTCTTAGGTCTGTATAGACTCATTGATCGTTTATGAACGGAATTCGGAGAGGAAGTGACGTCAGAAAGAACGCGCCACAGCCAGCTTCATAACAACCGGTTTCGACTCAGAGGTAACCACTAGAAAGATGGTCGGCGAATCATCCAGGCATGTCCGTGTAAAATTTTCTTGTAAAATATAAATCTTTTTCTGAAAATATTCCTACAGTAACAATTTTTATAAAAGACAACTTTTTTTTACACATTTCTAACTTTTTTATGAACATAAAAAGTTCCCCCCCCCCCCCCCCCCACAATATTTTCTCACAATAATTTGGTAAAATGGCAAAGATGTTCTTGTAAAATTTTAACTTTTGTCTCAAAATATTCCTGCAGTGGATAATTATTGTACAATGACAACAAACTTTAATCCCCCCCAAAATTAGGATTTTTTTCAAATTATATTTGACTCTATTAATGTAAAAGGGCATACCTTTTTCTTAAAAAAAAATTTCTCACAATTTTTTTTCAAATAACTTTTTTCTCGCAATATTGTGTTTAAAAAAGGCTTCCACAATGTATTTGACCTTAATCCTGAAAAATGTCATCATTTCTTGTAAAATGTCAACTTTTTTTCTCAAAATATTGCGACATAAATCATGTACAATTACATTTTTTCCACAGCATTACTAACTTTTTTCTTATAAAAAATACTTTTTTTCAGAATATATTTTACTTTAAACTTGTAAAATTACATAATTTTGTTTTTGAAAATAATTACCAAAAATTTCAAAATATTTCTAAAAAATCTTTTGTGACATTTTTTCTCACATTTTTCTAACTTTCACCCCCCAAAAAAATGTGTCTTCCACAGAGACACCATAACAAACTAAGGTGACAAATGAGATGGCAGCAGAAGCAAAACAATAGTTACCAGCTCGGCGGTTAACACCTGAGTTAATCCAGCCATCTGGCTGCCTTTTGGGAGTTGTAGGTAGAAAACCAATTGGCTGTCCTTAAGGAGTTTTAGTGTTAAAAGCAAATTACAATGAATCATTGCACTTGAATTTGCCACAAATGCTCTGGCCCACCTCTTCCAATCATGCCAAAGGACAGCGACTACACTGAACTTGAGTGCGCATCTGAGCATGGTAAGAATTACCTAGTGTGCTTACACCCATGCATTATTGTGAATGTGTGTTTTCTCTCTGTGATAACATGG
The DNA here is from genome assembly GCF_033978785.1 of Entelurus aequoreus. Lineage (NCBI taxonomy): Eukaryota > Metazoa > Chordata > Actinopteri > Syngnathiformes > Syngnathidae > Entelurus > Entelurus aequoreus. The sequence continues at coordinate 52,156,038 of NC_084733.1, forward strand.
TGTGATATCATCTTGCCCATGCCCATGCAGGCTGATGCACACTGTTGTGACGGGTAGCAAGGTATCAATTGCTCCTGTCATCACCATTGCCCATAGTGCGTGAGCCAAAACCTGGTGCGATCTCTTTATCTTTTGCTTGTTCCCCCATATAAACGCCTGAGTCAGTAACTCTGTCTGGCCCACTCACATAGCCTGGAGCAGGGCGGGTGTCTAACAAACAAAAGAGCCGAAATGCTGACGCAAGGCTAAGCGCTCACCCCGGGTCCATGCGCAGTAAGCCCTGCGGGGAGAAGGAGAAATGCGGCATTGCGCTCCTGACAAGATTCTTTTTGTACGTGGAGTCATAGAAGGACTTCTGTGCAAGCTTGGCACCTAACACAAGCCTTCCATTGTTTCATATTAATGGAGGTAATTTAAAAAAGGCAAAATGTGTGTGGCTACTTAATGTGGGAAGAAAAGATCAACACGTTGGCATCAATTTATTTCGAGTCCACATTGAATGTTCCCAACTCAACTGGAAAGAGAATCTGATGCCCTGGGCCAGCAACCTTTACCACTCAAAGAGCCATTTTGGCAGGTTTCACAAATTAAAGAAAATAATGGGAGCCCCAACAAAAAAATTTAAATTTAAAATGAAAAACACCGCATACAAAGCTTAAATGCTTTGTGCTATGTTAACCAGGGGTCTCAGACACACGCACTGGCACACACTATAATGTGGAAATTTGATGTTAGTGCGGCCCGCGAGTTTTGAATGATTGGCGCTGGATAGCGTCATACTTGCCAACCCTCTCATTTTTCCCGGGAGACTACCGGATATCAGGGCGTGATGGCACTGCTTTTGGTGCCCTCTTCAGTCTGCCCAAACAGTGTACCTGCTCGACCACATGTACAATGCAGTTTTGGCTTGCTCACGTAAGTGACAGCAAGGCGTACTAGCTCAGCAGCCACACAGCTTACACCAGGGGTCGGCAACCCAAAATGTTGAAAGAGCCATATTGGACCAAAAATACACAAACAAATCTGTCTGGAGCCGCAAAAAATTAAAAGCCATATTACATGTGTCATGAGATATACATTTAATTAAGAGGACTTAAAGGAAACTAAATGAGCTCAAATATAGCTACAAATGAGGCATAATGATGCAATATGTACATATAGCTAGCCTAAATAGCATGTTAGCATCGATTAGCTTGCAGTCATGCAGTGACCAAGTATGTCTGATTAGCACTCCACACAAGTCAATAACATCAACAAAACTCACCTTTGTGCACTCACGCACAACGTTAAAAGTGTGGTGGACAAAATGAGACAGAAAAAGAAGTGGCATAAAACACGTCCTAGAAAGTCGGAGAAAGTTATACATGTAAACAAACTATACGGTGAGTTCAAGGACCGCCAAAATTAGTAGGACAAAACGGCGCTCGCCAAATACTCGAATCAGTGAAGCATGTTTAATAGAAACAGTGTGCTTTAAAACAATTAGGGAGGTTTGTGTCATGTTTTTCCTCCTACACAAACCATACTAAAACAAAAAAATAGATTTTTTTTCCCCCTCATCTTTTTCCATTCTTCATACATTTTTGAAAAACCTCCAGAGAGCCACTAGGGCGGCGCTAAAGAGCCGCATGCGGCTCTCGAGCCGCGGGTTGCCGACCCCTGGCTTACACTGATGGTACCAATACCCAGAATCCCATGCAACCCTAACTCTTCCGCGCAACCAACGCACGGAGAGGGGGAGGGGGGGGGGGGGGGGGGAGGGGGGTTGATGTGTGGGGGGATTTGGTGGTAGCGGGGGTGTATATTGTAGACCGGAAGAGTTAGGGCTGCATGGGATTCTGGGTATTGGGTGTGTTGTGTTTATGTTGTGTTACGGTGGGATGTTCTCCAGAAATGTGTTTTTCATTCTTTTTTGGTGTGGGTTCACAGTGTGGCGCATATTTGTAATGTAACAATGTTAAAGTTGTTTGATACGGCTACCGTCAGTGTAAGCTGTGTGGCTGATGAGTAAGTATGCTTTGCTGTCTCCTATGTGTGCAAGTAAAAGCTACATACAACATGTGGCCGGACTGGCACACTGTTTGTAAATGCTATAGAGGACAATTATTGCAGTGCAATTAGGGCACTTCCTTTATATAGTAATTAGAGTGTAAATATGATTATATTTCCCCTGGGATATGAGAGGCACTGAGATCCACAAGTCTCCTGGGAAAATCGGGGGGTCGGCAAGTATGTAGCTGAGCCGCATCAGAGTGGTCAAAGAGCCGCATGCGGCTCCGGAGCCGCGGGTTGCCGACCCCCCCTGGGGATCAATGGTTAGGATGTAATGTTGCCACCAAGCAAAACAGTTATTTTCAATAGGCATGGCATAGTTTGAAACTGAAACTCTTGATCCGGTTTGAATTTTTGTAATCAGTTGTAGTAATAATATTAATGGATTCGATTTACATGGCGCCATTTTCCAGAGACCCAAAGCACTTAACACTGAAACCCATTATTAATTCAGCCCACAGTCACACATTGGTTGTTGCGTTTGAAGCCACAGCGGCCCTGGGATAGACTGGCGTGGGGGTGAAGTGCCTTGTCCAGGGACACAACAGCAGTGACTGGAGTAAGGGAAGTGGGGTTCGAACCTCCAACTAGCTGGTTTCTGGACAACCTTCTCTACCACCAAGCCACTCCTGCCCCACCTACGTGAAATAGCAGAAGCAATGCAACGACAGAAGAACATGCAGCATTTTAAGTTATTTGCCCTAAATAATTATTGGGTCTAACATAATGGGCTACTATCCAAACCTCTCAAGTGTTGGTCAGTGACAAGTGTCATGCAAATGCCATTATCATACTGTGTATCAGGTATTGCACGAGAAGGTTAAGGGGAATATGCATACAAGGGATTTTATGACCTATTGTGTGCATGTGCAAAACGGAACCCTTTACCCTCTGATCCCAGGAGCGCTCTCTGTCTTTTATGTGGTACAAACGACAGAAAACAACTTTTCATGCATCACCCCTCGGCATTGTGGCCGTCTGTTCTTTATGAAAAACTAATAGCTGCCTAATCAGAGCTTGTAGATGGATTTTCCCAAATGTTTCTCCCAGAAAAACACATCACATTATTTTCATCAATGGAAAGGACCGAGCTTAGATTACCACTGACCATTGTCAAGGAATGCTGCTCAACGCTTCGCTCATCACCCGCAGCTCCCAATGGAAACATTTTAACATTTGGATCAGTAAGCAGGAAATAATGGTATAAATAGGATAAATACAACCTGGTTTAAACTTTGGATTGGCACAAATAAAAAAGTTGAACTACCATCAAATGCTTTAAAAAAAAAAATTACAAATGGGCCTTGCTGACAGTTATTTGCTTCATTCTGTCATTTGCTCAACAATGATGGCAGGAACGTAAACATAATTCTGATTCTGATAACAGAGAAGCTTATTAGTTATGATATGACAGTCCCTTGCCTGAATTTGTGGCAACTTATTCAAGAAATATTGGAGAACAAATTCAGTGTTAATGTTATACTTGTTCCATACCACACAAACTTCAAAGTAGATTGTCACATAGTGTTGGTGACGAACCCCAAGATGCAGAGAAGGCAGGCTTGGTGCGGGAAAACATAATTTAATGTCCAAAAATAAAGGTAAAAACACAAACCAGAAACCAGGAACAGGCAAACTGGAGACAGGGAACAGGAACCAGCAAACAGGAAAACAAGAAACTAGGAGCCAGGAGACAGCAAACTGTAAATAGCAATTGGGAACTAGCAAATAGGAACAGCTTACCGCAAACAAAGACATCGACAAGTATTAGCGACATCGACAGGTAGTGATGACAATCACATCGACAATCACATCGACAAGGACAGGTAGACAATACTCCAGCACAGACTGGATGGCAAGGCAGGTTTAAATAGTAGCTGGCTGATTGACACCAGGTGTGGCCAGGTGCCAATCAGCCGCAGCTGAGGGGAAGCAGCACTCAGGGAGAAAAGCAGGAAACAACCAAAATAAGAGCGCTGACAGGAAACAAAGACAAACAGAGGAAAAACTAAAACATAACCAAACTGTCAGGGACAAGCCCTACAGTAGCCCCCCTTCCCATAACGGATACCAGACGTTCTAGAAACCCCCCGCCCCCCTAAAAAAACAGTCCAAAGTCACGGGAGGGTGGAGGGAGGACGAGGTGGTGGGCCGCCAGGCCAAGTGTCCCCGCAACCAGCGGGGAAGAGTCAGGTGGCGACGGCAAGTTGAACGCCGCTGCAATTGGCGAGGCGGTCGCCCATGAAACGACCACATTCGTGGCCGACAAGAGGTTGGTGGCGCCCTCTGCTGGCCCACCGGAGAGGATGGTGGCGCCCTCTGCTGCTGGCCCACCGGAGAGGATGGTGGCGCCCTCTGCTGCTGGCCCACCGGAGAGGATGGTGGCGCCCTCTGCTGCTGGCCCACCGGAGTGGATGTTGGCGCGCTCTGCTCCTGGCCCACCGGAGTGGATGGTGGCGCCCTCTGCTGCTGGCCCACCGGAGATGATGGTGGCGCCCTCTGCTGCTGGCCCACCGGAGATGATGGTGGTGCCCTCTGCTGCTGGCCCACCGGAGATGATGGTGGCGCCCTCTGCTGGCCCACGGGAGATGATTGTGGCGCCCTCTGCTGGCCCACCGGAGATGATGGTGGCGTCTGCCGGCCCACCGGAGATGGTGGCGGCGTCTGTTGCAGACCCACCGGAGGTGATGGTGGCGTCTGCCGGCCCACCGGAGATGATGGCGCCGTCTGTTCCAGACCCACCGGAGCGCATGTTGGCGTCTACTGGCCCACCGGACTGCATGGTGGCGGCGTCTGCTGGCCCTCCGGAGAGGGTGGTGGCGGCATCTGCTGGCCCACCAGAGTGCATGGTGGCGTCTGCTGGCCCATCGGAGTGCATGGTGGCGTCTGCTGGCCCATCCGAGTGCATGGTGGCGTCTGCTGGCCCATCGGAGTGCATGGTGGCGTCTGCTGGCCCACTGGAGTGCATGGTGGCGTCTGCTGGCCCACCGGAGTGCATGGTGGCGTCTGCTGGCCCACCAAAGAGGATGGCGCCGTCTGTTGCAGACCCACTGGGGTGAGAAGTAGCTGTGCCTCCCCAGCTGCACAGCTACTCATAGCCCCCCCCTCAAGGGACGGATCCCAGACGTCACCAGATAGGCCCACAGACGACAGGGGTGGGTGGGAGAGGGCTTGGAATGAGGCCGAACTCTTCTTCAATTTAGCCATTAGTGCTACAATCCCATCAAGCCTCTCCGCCATCGAAATCTCTGCAGGGTTCGAATTAGGCTGGGGTATTCTGTCACGTAGTGTTGGTGACGAACCCCAAGATGCAGAGAAGGCAGGCTTGGTGCGGGAAAACATAATTTAATGTCCAAAAATAAAGGTAAAAACAAACCAGAAACCAGGAACAGGCAAACTGGAGACAGGGAACAGGAACCATCAAACAGGAAAACAAGAAACTAGGAGCTAGGAGACAGCAAACTGTAAATAGCAAATGGGAACTAGCAAATAGGAACAGCTTACCGCAAACAAAGACATCGACAAGTATTAGTGACATCGACAGGTAGTGATGACAATCACATCAACAATCACATCGACAAAGACAGGTAGACAATACTCCAGCACAGACTGGATGGCAAGACAGGTTTAAATAGTAGCTGGCTGATTGACACCAGGTGTGGCCAGGTGCCAATCAGCCGCAGCTGAGGGGAAGCAGCACTCAGGGAGAAAAGCAGGAAACAACCAAAATAAGAGTGCTGACAGGAAACAAAGACAAACAGAGGAAAAACTAAAACATAACCAAACTGTCAGGGACAAACCTGACATAGAAATTAGATAAAAAATACATACTTGAAGTTCATTGTCAAATTACTGTACTGTTTTATTAATTATAATGCATAATAGTAATAATTATTTATAATCATAGAAAGAAACACCACTAAAGGCTTCCCTAACGTCTGCAGTCTGTTTGGTCGTCCACAAGTTGCAGACATTATCTGTGTATGTTTTATGCATGAAAAGTGTTTGATTATCTTTCAATTTCATTTATCTTGCAACACATTTACCCCCTGCGTGTTAAGAGAATTTGTGAACTGTTGAGAGCAATTTATAGCAGTAATTTTTGTTAGTAAATGAGTGACTACAAGAAATCATCCTCACACTTCAACTTCTCTATGTAAATGGTGCGTCTATGCTAGGTTGTCATTGCAAATGAGAACATGTTCTTAATTGTCTTACCCTAGATAAATAAAGGTTAAATAAATGAATAAATACAAATAAACTAGGAAGTGAGGATGCCGAGAAGGGAAGACAGAAAACGCAAGTAGGTCTGCGCTATGCTGGAGGATGACATTTGTGCTGTTTGACCAATAAATAGTTGATATATTGGTACAAATGATGCTAATTGGCCAAAAGTTGCGAGCGCTGGACATAGTTGTGAGGCCGCGTATAATTCGTGGAGATTGGTTAAAATATGTCGATTGTCGCTATCGCTGCATTATGACTTCCTGGATGGTCTGATACAATAATGATGTCATTAAGGGTTCATCAGGAATCAAACCAAACTTCCTCACTCATTCTTCATTATTGAATACTTCGAAGGACTTTGACTTTTTACAGAGGACTGGACTTTTTTTTTTTTTGCTGTTTCTTGCAAACGCCCCTCACTTTTTGTCTCACCCTCTGGACCGCCTACTAATTAATCACCCACAAATGTTCTTACTGTAGCAGCCACTTTGTTGTGATAGCCTTTATGTGGACATGTTCAAATAAATAGTCACTGGCTGTCTTTCCTTGGCTGCAAGTGAATAATGAAAAAGCAAAGTGGGGCAGAAGCTGTCACTCCTATAAACATCATGTCCCACTCAGACAGAGAGTGTTATTCCAGGATTTATGTGAATACGGTGGCTGTTCACGTCAAAAATATTATTAGTTTGTGTATTTTACATTCTCAGGACCGGAAATGTCAATCAAACATTGCAGAGGTGAGCAGAGCAGCACTTCCTGAGGTTTTCAAGGGAAGGTGTGGGTGGGAATGGCGGTTGAATTTGAGTTCAACATGTGCACTCGGAGTGTATGAAGTCATTCCAGATGATTCCCCGATGCCGCGGAGATCGGCACAGGCAAAATAGATGGTTCAGAAGCAGGGTGTAAATACACAGGAAAGAGATGAAAGCATCTGTTAATCTTTGTCAGCGGTGCCAGGGCATCTGTAGGTGAGGATAAGCTACAGCCTGCAAAACCTAAGCAGAATATATCTTCATTAACTTCTGGTTAGATCAGTTTGATGTAATAGGGGAACATTTTCACAGCTAGCATCCTGAGCTACATATGACTTGGAGTCCCTTGTAAACAAAAAGTACATATTTTACTTTGAGGACCTTTGACTCTCATGACATGCATTTGCATTTGTTTCCTCTGGTTCTTTAACTGGTCCCGTTAGCTCATCGACTGTCAGTTGAGTCTGACAGAGTTGTGTGTCCTCTTTTTCGTCCACCCCTCCATGACCTAATGTTTAGCCTATTTAAGGCCACACTAGTGAAAACAACCCAAAGAACTGTAAACGGAACTATAACCCTTGACTTTTGCACCTCATTTACTCGTCTTAAGCCCTCATTAAGATGCTGGTCTGCTCTTTGTGGGAGGCTTTACGAGCAAAGCAGGAAGCAACTCTAAACGCCTGAAAGTTTCAGGCAGGAGTGTCACACATCCATGTGATGCATTTAAGTACTACTAAAATCATTCCCAATCGGAAAAAAACATCCTCCTTTAGCACACTTTGGGAAATTGAGCTTTTAAACACACTTGTGATTGTTAGCAGGACAGCAGAAACGCATCTTCTGGACATGTTAGCACAAGCCTGTGTTAAACCTACTGTATATCACTTAGCCTATTTGAATCTGACATTAGAGCCAAAAAGGTTTTCTTGAATATTGATGAGTTTTGCACCAACTGTTCAATTTATTCTTGGCCAACAAGGGAATCCCAGGTTTGAAAGATTCCAAGGTGGCTGCGTTAAAGCGCCAATGATCATTTCTTCCTCTTCTCAGGCATACAATTGTCTAGTGTCGCACTGACAGAGTTTCACTGGCACTGAGCCAATCCATGAAGGACTCAGCTGCTCCTTCTCACTGCTTCTTACTATAAATGGTACTGTCTTTGAACTGTGTCTCATTTTCTATCACGATGGACTCTGATTTATTCATCATTTTCTTTTCACGCATACTGCATTTCTTTCTGAACTATTTTTGTATCTTTTTTGTATTCTTGTACCAAAGTTTCTTGCATGAGGGGAGTTACTTTAGAATGATAAAAGAAGGCACTCCCTAATTGGCCTTGGATTGATGCAGAAGAGGACTGGTGTTCAGCCTCGGTTGTCATCATTTAACACACAAATGAATCCCCATTTGGTATTTGGTGTCCAAGGCCAGACTGTGCAGACACTGACAAAAGGCTTGTTGAATACTTAGTGCGAAGAGAGCACTTTCCTAAAAGGCCTTGGTCTAATACGTGCTGGGCATGGTATTCCGCAGCGAACTGGGCATCGCATCTTTAGTTGTCTGCTTTAGTTGGGATCCGTTTATTTATTTTGAAAATTTTCAGACAGCCTATAAATCTTAGCCTTCAGAAATTGACACAGGAGAGCTGTCAGTCTGCTTTTAAAACAGCCGAGCTGAAGAAAAAAAAGCTGGCAGTTAGTTGAATGCTCCAGAGCTTGGGTTTGATTAGATTCACTGGGGATCAGATTAAAATGTTATTTTTGCCTTTTTCATTTTTACATATATCTTAATGCTGACTGACATTGAAATCATATTTTTCAGAATTCATAGTAGGAAAGCATGCAAGGCAAACAACAGTAATGATTGATAATAATAATAATGGATTACATTTACAGGGCAGCACGGTGGAGGAGGGGTTTGTGCATCTGCTTCACAATACGAAGGTTATGGGTTCCATCCTGCCTTCGGGATCTTTCTGTGTGAAGTTTGCATGTTCTCCCCGTGACTGCGTGGGTTTCCTCTGGGTACTCCGGCTTCCTCCCACCTCCAAAGACATGCACCTGGGGATAGGTTGATTGGCAACACTAAATTGGCCCTAGTGTGTGAATGTGAGTGTGAATGTTGTCTGTCTATCTGTGTTGGCCCTGCAATGAGGTGGCGACTTGTCCAAGGTGTACCCCGCCTTCCGCCCGATTGTAGCTGAGATAGGCTCCAGCACCCCCCGCGACCCTGAAAGGGACAAGCGGTAGAAAATGGATGGATGTATGGATTACATTTACATAGCGCTTTTCTAGACTCTCAAAGCGCTTCATAGAGAACTGAAAATTCTTCATTCATTCACTCCACATTCACACATTGATGGTGGTACGCTACATTTGTAGCCACAGTTGCCCTGAGGTAAAATGACAGAAGCGTGGCTGCGCCTACCGCCCATCTGACCACCACCAAACATTCATTCACATTCATACACCAGTGGGTGAAGTGTCTTGCCCAAGGACACAACGGCCGTGACCAGGATGACAGAAGCTGGAATCGAGCCACGGACCCTTAAACTGGCACGGCCGCTCTACCATATGAGCCACGTCTCCACAATTCTTGCCACTCTGTTGACATTGGTTGTTTGGAGTGATTGAAGAAAAGTAAGAGGTTATTAAAAAGATAACCGTTCATACTGGTGATCTCGTAATTGCAGGGGAGTCCTCATAAGGAAGATTATTATCAGACTTAGGCTCGCCACACATCACCCAGCGGCTTTGTCGTCTTCTGTCTTATGTCCGTTATCTTCTGTGTGCCTCATTATGTTTTTTTTAGCCATATTGTCGTCGTTATTTATCAGTCTGGTCGATGTGGCACATCAGGTAAAGCTTTACTGTGTGAATGATAGCATGAAAGGATGTGTACTCACTATATGTTGTCGCCTAATCACCACTGAAATGTATAGCAGCAGTCAATCTTAGATTATGAATGATAGGCCAGCACATGGATGCAAAAAGTGTTGTAGTGGATGTTAACACTTATCCAATGCCAGATTTCACTTTTTCCTCCCCACACCTTTGGGCCAAAAGGCTGTTTGATTATGTCAAGGGCAGCCCATCAATAAGACAGTGTGTAGTGATTTTAGCTCAGGGGAGCTTTCTTATTGATTCTCCAAAACACAGCACCTCACCTGAAAGAACAGCACACATCCTCCTCAATCAATCCTCACCATCTGCTGATATGGCACTTTGGCAGCCACCCCTGCTAACAACCTGGCTTTGTGAGGCTGTCGAACATTCCTTTAATGAATCCGAGACACATTCGGAATCTCTCCAAAAGAAAGTAAGCCTGAATCATTGTGCTCTCGTCATTACCGTGGCACTGTGGCGATGTTGGCTTCCGTCTCCATTCATGAAGAGCCATGCTGCACAGCTAATCAGCAGCGCTGTGAGTGTGTGTGTGTGTGTTGTGCACCGTCTGATATCACACCCACTGATCTGATCCCGGCATGCGCTGTCTTATCTTGTCCGCAGAGGAACAAAAAAAGGGAAAAATCACAAAAAAGGAAATGTCTGGGATGGTAAATGTGGCCCACATGGTAATTAGCCACACCTAAAGATCTGTACGGCTGGCGTTGGGAACAGAGACAAATTTGCACAAACAAGGTAATGGGCGCAGCCACTAATGATTCTCTGGGGCTGAGGAATTTCTCTTGTTAATTCGACAATGGCTGCCATTACTGACAGCGGGCCAAAGTGAGGCTTTGAGGAGGGTGTGGGGGAAGTCCAAAGCACTACCTCTCCACTGTCTCTGCTCCCTACTGTGACTCCTTCCACAAGAGAGGACACTCCTGATGCCCCTCCTTAAACAAAGAAGATTGTTTCTTCCAAAAGGCTCCTCAATTTTACATTCATCTTTTAATCGACTCATTTATATACACAGCAGTCATTACCTGAGGTCTGTTCATGAGAAGACAGTGACAGAGCTGAAATGCTATCAGGCCCCTTCCAACTGCCACTGCTCTCAATTATGACGTCATGTTGACATATAGCACTTGAAACCACAGCGAGGAGAGAAGCATTAGTCTAATAATGACTGGTTCGGCTGTCAGTGTGACCAATGTTCACATTAGTATTGTCTTCCACTCGGACACTTGGCAATCAGGATGCAACAGGATCTAGTGGAATTGGAAGCATGTGGCAAAGCTTGAGGGGGGCAACCACTCTTGCACTTTGAAATAAGCCCCCGAGGCAAATTAAGTTGGACACGCTGCAAAACAGCACTGGGAAGGAGGAAGCTAAAGGTTACGTGATACATCAAACCGCTCCATTACGATTCTGTGCTCGGCAAATAAGTAGGCAGTGGTCGGGTTTTTAGTTTCCTTTTCTGCTCCAGTATTCAATCTATCTGAGTTCATAAAGGGGGCACTGTGTCAGAAGGAGAGTGTGTATTTGTGCGGAATGTTCTTTCATCTGGCAGCACTCACACTCACTCTGGCGGGCGCTCTCCAACAAGGCTGGCTGGTCGGCGGCCCAGAGAGCACCGTGCTAAATTAGCAGCCCAGGGAATACAGGGCGCTCTCGCCCACTCGCTTGCTTTCAATTCCCTTTTTCTACCCTTGACCGTTGACTGACTGCACTCAGTCACACAGTCCAGCATCAATCTGCCCTTCAACTTTGTCATCTGTTCAATGTCTCTGCCTCCTCACTCCCATTCAGTCAATGCATTGCTCATGCAGACTATCCATCTCCGTGCTCTTAAGTATAGCACGTGTAGCCCTTATGATTGATAACACTCTCATTTGTCTGCTTAATTACATTCTTTAACAAAGACTAACTGTGCATGTGTGACAAACCACACCAACACACTCTCACACCATGCATGCACTGTAGGCATACTAAACAAATCTGTTTGAAGTGTGGGACCCTAAAAGAAGAGAGGGCTCCTGTGTGCATTAAGTATTCATCTGACGTGCAGTGGGGTGCATGTGTTCGTGCACGTTGGGTTAGAGGAGCCTGTGTGTGTATGCGCGTGCAAATGTGTGTGCATACAGAGAAAAACAGCACTCCCAAATTGCGCCGCAAGCAGCCAGCGATCGAGCGCTCTGACACTTCGTCTGGCTGTCGAAGGGAAAAGGGGATGGGCCGGGGGGAAAAAATAAAGAGAGGGAGAGGAAGGGAAGGGATGGGGGAGCCAGGCAGGCAAGCAGGGAGAGAGACACACACACACACACTCACACACACACTCACACACACGCGCACACACAGCAGGACAGCTGCCAGCATTTCTCCAGTAGTAGGAGAAGGAGCGAGAGGCAGACTAGGAATTCTCTTCATTCTCAGCCAGCCGGAGAAAATCTTGCAGCCCAGTCAGGCATGGTCATTCCTGCGTGTGAGCGGCACTCTGGGAAGGATGTGGACATCAAATCTGGATTAACCACGCAGCCTGTGGCATGAATGCAGAATGGATGTGATGGAAGGGGCGGAGAGTGGAACTGTGTGCAGACTGTTGCTGCATTTTTGAATCTTTGGACCGAGGTTGGAACTTTTTTTTTTTTTGCTTGAAGAGGAAAGGAAAGCTTTGGAAGTGCTTTAGTAGTGCGTGAAATGAGATGCTCAGTCTGGTCCTGACCCCCTCATTTCCTCCTCCTAAGAAGCCTGGTGGACTCCCTGCCCCCCTCACCCACTTGGTACTCTTCCTGGCTGCCCACCCTGCGCTTTTCATCCCTTCACGTCCTCCTGTTTTTCATCGTCTTCCCCCACCTCCTCCAGCTTCTTACAAACCTTTCTGAAATCAGGTGGAACTTCCATGATTGCCATCGGAGCACGACTGGCGAGCGGCCCCGCCTCGCTACGGACCCTGGCGGCGTGTCACGTGTTCAAGTAATGGAGAGCGCCCACAACCCGGACATGGACTGCAAAGTTGAACTCTTATCAGTTGTCTGTTTTCTGACTATGAGTGCACTCTAGATGATGGATTGGAAAGAGCTGTAAGTACACATCGCAGCATTCCCTCCAACTTTATTTTATTTGCACCAAACATGCATCGCAGCCTGACAGCCACACGTTGCTTATGAATGTCGCTTCTCTGGCAGTGAACAGGTGAACAAGCTGTCTGAGTCTGTCCTCATTTTCTTCTGACTGATCATGGATAAGAAAGAAAGATGAGGGGAGAAGTAGCCTGACAGGAAGTGACAAGTCATTCATTTCCTTTTCCTGTCTATTAGGTGTTTGGGTGGAAAAATACATACCTCATCATCTTTTCACCTCACTTTCATCTAAGCATGAGAGCATTATTATGTAGCATGATGTATACCTCAAGGTGACACACTTTGGGTTGCACAAACTCTGCACTGATAATGACAGTTACCGATAAATTTCAACGTATTTTTATTTCTGGTTGCTTTTTGATGATTTATCTCATAGGAGAGGCAGGAGTGACAGACAGGGTACATTCATCTCGAATGAATTATTGGCTCTATGGACAGTATCTATCAGTCCACGTATGCATGTGTATCACAAATTTAGTTTCCACCTTTCATTCTTTTCATTTCACAGTCATCTCCTCAATCTCCGTTTTTCGCCCTGTCCATCTCGCCGGCATGCTATCACACATCAGCAACTCCCCCGGGAGAACCTTCTGCTGTAGCCCTCTCGGATGCAATAATTATTCCATCAGCCGGCAGCGTGTTCCTTGATTGTGCTCAAGGGTTGTCGCTGCAGGGGGGCGTACAGTGGATATGGGAGGGGATGCGAGGTGTACTGGTAGTAGTCACTCCAGAACACAGGGAGGGGGGCCGTGTTTTTGGCAGGGGCCCGCCCAGTCCTGCCCAGTAAAAGACTAATGAGGCTTGCTTTTTCTTGTTTATACACTTTTCTACCACTGCTGTTCCCATGCGGCTTCCCTGCAATGACTTTTCAGTGAATTGTAAGAATATTGCTTTCCCCGTGACCTTGTGTTTCCATCTGGGGTGTTAGTTGAGCCTAGGAGATACATGCCTAAGTTTGGCCGTATTCCCTGCAGACTGAGCAGAGAGATTGCTGCCACACTTTAGACAGAAAGGAGCTGATGGGCTAGACACAGTTGGCCCTGTCTGACTCTCTTTGTAAGGCGGGAGACGGCAGACTGTAATTAGAAGACTGTCCAAAATGTTACTTCTATTATGTCAATTTACACAGCAATATTCCTTAAATGACATACAGTTTTGTAGACAATTAGGACATCTCATGACCATGTGGTGTTGTGCTCAAAGTGCTTTAGAAGGCATGCTAGCATACCGTATTTTCCGGACTATAAGGCGCACCGGATTATAAGGCGCACCTTCAATGAATGGCATATTTCAAAACTTTGTTCATATATAAGGCGCACCGGATTATAAGGCGCACCTATGCATCCATTAGATGGAGCTGCGCTAAAGGGAATTCAACAAAACAGTCACATAGGTCAGTAAAACTTTATTAATAGATTACAAACCAGCGTTCTGACAACTCTGTTCACTCCCAAAATGAATAAACAGCTGTTTTATTATTTTCCCCGAGGTAAAGTCAGTGACGTGGTGTTTTGTTTATCTTTTAACAACAGCAAGGTATACATGTAGTGCAACATTTATATCACATAGTGGAGGGAAACTTTTCCCTGATTTAATAAACACGTAAAAAACAGTGATACTCCATCCATCCATCCATCCATCCATTTTCTACCGCTTGTCCCTTTTGGGGTCGCGGGGGTTGCTGGAGCCTATCTCAGCTGCATTCGGGCGGAAGGTGGGATACACCCTGGACAAGTCGCCACCTCATCACAGGGCCAACACAGATAGACAGACAACATTCACACTCACATTCACACACTAGGGCCAATTTAGTGTTGCCAATCAACCTATCCCCAGGTGCATGTCTTTGGAGGTGGGAGGAAGCCGGAGTACCCGGAGGGAACCCACGCAGTCACGGGGAGAACATGCAAACTCCACACAGAAAGATCCCGAGCACGGGATTGAACTCAGGACTACTCAGGACCTTCGTATTGTGAGGCACATGCACTAACCCCTGTCACACCGTGCTGCCAGTGATACTGTTACGGTAAATCAAACGTTAGTGCAATCACCATATAGTAACACTGAAAATAGTGCAGAGCAATAACAATATATCAATAACTCAACGTTGCTCAAACGTTAATGTCACACAACACAACACACAAAATAAACATGTAAAGGTCACTTTATTAAGTTATTCCTCATCCACGAATCCCTCAAATTCTTATCTTCAGTGTCCGAATTAAACAGTTGGGCGGATTAAGTCGTCATTAATCGAGTCAGTGTTGCTGCTGCTCTAGTCCCGTGTTCTACTGCTTGTCAGCCTTAAGTTTAAACTCTACGTCGTAAGCGTGTCTCTTAATAGGAGCCATTTTGGGGTCTTTACATGAACAAACAAATGGAAATCAAAACGGCACGCCTCGCGCAGTCATATATATCCCAGCATGCACCGCACGCTTCTACTTCTTCTACGGGGGCGGCTGCTTACCGTAGAAGAAGAATTTCTTCTTCTACGGTAAGCAGCCGCCCCCGTAGAAGAAGGCTGGGATATATGACTGGGGGAAAATGAAGTTGGCGGCTGCTTACCGTAGAAGAAGAAGCGCTTTTTCTTCTACGGGGGAAAAAGAAGTTGGGGGCTGCTTACCGTAGTTGCAAGACCTAAACTTTATGAAAATGAAGTTTAGGTTTGTTGTGGCTCAATATTGGTCCATATATAAGGCGCACCGGATTATAAGGCGCACTGTCAGCTTTTGACAAAATTGGAGGTTTTTAGGTGCGCCTTATACTGCGGAAAATACGGTACATGTTATCCTGAGATCCTCAAAGTTCTATAATCATCAGACAAATGGTCATTGGCTACCCTCATTCTGCAGACCAATTTTAATTTTTTGTTAAAATTCGATGTTTTTATGTTGTTTTACAAAAAAATGTGACTCCTATTTATGTCAGAATGTGTCCGTAAAGTGTCTTAAATGTGCCCAAAACAGAGTGATACAATTTGTGTAAGTTTCATTTGTGGCAATTTCAAGGATTTTGTGGAAAACTAGTAGACATTTTCTTTACCTAATTGTTTTGCGTCGTAGAATAAGAAAGATGAGGGCAAGAATTTTGGGTGTGTGGGTAAAAAATCGGAGACATTGATGTAAGTTCAAAAACATATTTTTTTTCGGGTCTGATTGTTTACTGCTGCTTGTCAGTGTCACTACCCGATTGGTACTGGAAGACATGATTTGTCCACAAATTCACAAGGACTACATCATGGCCTGTCGATTTATTTTTTCGGCAGTTATTGCTGTCAATGCCACAATTGTTTCATTGTTATGTTAATCCTAATTAAAATAACAGTGTAATTTAGAACATTACATACAAAGCAAACAAATATCAAGAAAACAGTTTTTAACGGTCACATGGGTGACAATCGATTGGCACTCCCTGATTCGTATGAAAGCCCGAACATGTCTCCCTCGGTTCGGCAGCCTTCAATTAAATAAAATACAATGTAATCAAGTTTATTTTAATGCTTTATTTGCATCAAATTCATAAATTCACAGTACTTCAATTGCAAAGTCTACAGTACTTTTTGTGTTGGCCTGCAGATTTCGATTTAAATTAAGTGTCTTGGTTGGAAAAATAAATACAATTACCGAGACCTATTATTCAAAACCAACTTTTCTTACCTATTGGTACCTGTGTTTGTGCATTTGAGATTTGCTTGAATTTAGAAAATTTGGCTTTGGAATTTTCCCCGTCAGCAGATATCTCCATATATTACCTAAAGAGCTTTGCGCCAGTCCACCGTTGTAATTGTAGTCAATAAGCGCCTTCTTTTTCTCTATCCTCTTGTTGTGGGGCAGACTGGTTCGTACATGCACATGCATCCTCCGCTGTTGCCATTTCTAATACGTATAGTTCTAACTTATATTTGTCAGTGGAAGTCATATGTAAGCGCCAAGAACCATACATGTTATGTTGACCACAAGGAAGTGTTTTTAATGTAGAAACAAAATCATAGTAAAAACTTGTTAAAATTCAGTTCTGATTTTTCAAAATATTAATTGATGTAGTAATTTTCATTTCATTGTTCTCTTGTTGTATCATATATGCTTTTTTTTGTTATTGAAAAAAACAAACATTGAAATATCATAGCACGTGACATCGCAGATGCTTCATCGTTTCCAGAGACATGCGCGGACCGATTGAGTCTTTTGGTACCGATTGGGTAGTAAGTCCCTCTTTTTTTTCATGCCTATATATTTTGGTGAAGAATTGAGAGGTTAGTCAACTTTCGATGATGTACAAACCCCGTTGCCATATGAGTTGGGAAATTGTGTTGGATGTAAATATAAACGGAATACAATGATTTGCAAATCCTTTTCAACCCATATTCAATTGAATGCACTTCAAAGACAAGATATTTGATGTTCAAACTCATAAACTTTTTTTTTTTTTTTGCAAATAATAATTAACTTTGAATTTTATGGCTGCAACACGTGCCAAAGTAGTTGGGAAAGGGCATGTTCACCACTGTGTTACATGGCCTTTCCTTTTAACAACACTCAGTAAACGTTTGGTAACCGAGGAGACACATTTTTTAAGCTTCTCAGGTGGAATTCTTTCCCATTCTTGCTTGATGTACAGCTTAAGTTGTTCAACAGTCCGGGGGTCTCCGTTGTGGTATTTTAGGCTTCATAATGCGCCACACATTTTCAATGGGAGACAGGTCTGGACTACAGGCAGGCCAGTCTAGTACCCGCACTCTTTTACTATGAAGCCACGTTGATGTAACACGCGGCTTGGCATTGTCTTGCTGAAATAAGCAGGGGCGTCCATGGTAACGTTGCTTGGATGGCAACATATGTTGCTCCAAAACCTGTATGTACTTTTCAGCATTAATGGCGCCTTCACAGATGTGTAAGTTACCCATGTCTTGGGCACTAATACACCCCCATACCATCACAGATGCTGGCTTTTCCACTTTGCGCCTATAACAATCCGGATGGTTCTTTTCCTCTTTGGTCCGGAGGACACGACGTCCACAGTTTCCAAAAACAATTTGAAATGTGGACTCGTCAGACCACAGAACACTTTTCCACTTTGTATCAGTCCATCTTAGATGAGCTCAGGCCCAGCGAAACCGACAGCGTTTCTGGGTGTTGTTGAGAAACGGTTTTTGCCTTGCATAGGAGAGTTTTAACTTGCACTTACAGATGTAGCGACCAGCTGTAGTTACTGACAGTGGGTTTCTGAAGTGTTCCTGAGCCCATGTGGTGATATCCTTTACACACTCGCTTGTTGATGCAGTACAGCCTGAGGGATCGAAGTTCACGGTCTTAGCTGCTTACGTGCAGTGATTTCTCCAGATTCTCTGAACCCTTTGATGATATTACGGACCGTAGATGGTGAAATCCCTAAATTCCTTGCAATAGCTGGTTGAGAAAGATTTTTCTTAAACTGTTCAACAATTTGCTCACGCATTTGTTGACAAGTGGTGACCCTCGCCCCATCCTTGTTTGTGAATGACTGAGCATTTCATGGAATCTACTTTTATACACAATCATGGCACCCACCTGTTCCCAATTTCCCTGTTCACCTGTGGTATGTTCCAAATAAGTGTTTGATGAGCATTCCTCAACTTTATTTCCTCAACAGTATTTATTGCCACCTTTCCCAACTTCTTTGTCACGTGTTGCTGGCATCAAATTCTAAAGTTAATGATTATTTGCAAAAAAAAAAAAGTTTATCAGTTTGAACATCAAATAGGTTGTCTTTGTAGCATATTAAACTGAATATGGGTTGAAAATGATTTGCAAATCATTGTATTCCGTTTATATTTACATCTAACACAATTTCCCAACTCATATGGAAACGGGATTTGTATATCTCGTAAAACTGTGACCTGAGCTCTAAGACTGCAATCACATCAGATGCATATTAGATTCATGACCATATCCTAAAGAGGCCTAGGTCGTACTTGAAAAAAATCTGATGCAGGTCACATGATATGGGGCAAACAAATCGGAATTGTCCTGCACTGTGAATGTAGCCTTTCTCTTTTACTCAATAGTTGCCTGTGCAAAGACGTTTTTTTCAACCAATCTTATTGTAATTTTGCAAACACGTGCTTGTGAATTCCCTGAAAGTGTGGTCCCAATTGTATGGTGATTTGTGTTAACGCCCTTAAGTTACAGTGGGTATTTTGTACAGCCCATTGAATTGTGTGAAACATTTCAAGTCAATCCGATTTATGGTTTCAACAATTGTGTTTTAATAAGACAGCCACCATGTCAGAAAAATAATTGCATAGGCAGAACAGTAAGGATGCATGTTTAGCCAATTGCTTACCCTTTTGTGTGCAAAGGTTCATGTGTACAAAAGTTGATTTACACAAACACGTACTATCAATTCATAAGACAGGTATGCGCTTCCTATCTTATGTACAGGTGATGGCCTAATTGGTTTTGATAAATGGGAAAAAAAACATCCAACACTACATGTTTTGCTTTGACTTTTATGACAGGTGGATACTATGTGTCATAGTTGATTATTTTCAGCCCCAGAGAGAGACATGGTTTTATCCCAGGGGAGAGAGTGTTTGTGTCTGTGACAGTTGTGTTTGATCAAGATGAATGCAAGCTTTGGCCCCTGTGTCAATAGTCTCTGAAGAGCTGTAACTCGGAATCCTTCATCTAACATATTTGCGGTTACCTGGGGGTAGCAAAAAATAAGAATTACTTCAGTATTATCTTTCTTGTTAGGAGCCTAGGAAGACCAGTGGGAGGGAGTGTTGGAAAACAGAAAGGAGCTTGTTTTTCTTCCTGCTAGTACACAATTTATGATTTCTCAAGTTGGATCGAGTTGGAACATGTCAAGCTTGACATTTAAAATCAATATACTACATGTTTTTATACCTCTTTGAATAGTATACCTTCCGCAACTGAGACTCCTTGTTTGTTTGCAGGGCAGCACAGAAGCTGAACCTGTCCACCAAACGGAAGAAGCACCAGCCTATCCCGCTCCACCCGCAGGAGCCCTCCATCTACCCTACCAATTTCAGCGGCATCCTGCAGGTTTCGCCCCCTCCTGCCCCGCCATGCCTGCTCAGGGCCGTTTCCAAAGTGAAAGAGAACCCAGGGATGGGCAAGGTGAGGCACACATCCTCAAATATGTACAGACTGAACACAATCATATAGAAATGTATACACATACAGTACATCTAAAAGTGTGTGTGTGTGTATGTGTGTGTGTGTGTGTGTGTGTGTCACATGGGGCGTAGTTATGTGCCCAAAGCCGGAAGAGGGCAGGATATAATGCCTACAACACTTTAAGTTAGCGCCCTCTAGGCAGCCGCGTAAATTTGCTGACAACCCTTTTTATTCAAGTAGATAAAAGGACAAAGGGGCTCTTTTGCTTGAGATATTTTATTTCAATGTGGATGATAACTACTAAACAACTGAAGGTGAAGAATCCTTATCTCCTATTTACAATAGATCATTAATACAAACATTTCCCTGATTTCCCCATCCCCCAAAATGTGTTTTTTATTGATCTTATAACAATATGTATCATTAGAACCTGTATGACCAGCAAATATGATTGTTGTAAGTAGTTTGCTTCCCTTTTTAGAGAAGTGGTGCATAAGACCACTAGAAATTGTGGGGTTTTATGACATCAGAACAACAACACTCCTCCTTCATGATGCCCTCTCTGACCGGTTCGAGCGAGATTAACCCGCCTCGTGTATACAGCCACCACCCTGCAGAAGACAGTTTTATCTATATACATACCGTAGTTTCCGGACTATAAACCGCTCTTTTTTCCAAGCTTTGAAACCTGCAGTTTATACAAAGGTGCGGCTAATCTATGGATTTTTCTTCGCTAACAATTATGGAATGGATTAAGCAAAGAAATCAAACAATATTCTACAATGATGCTCTTTAAGAAACTTTTCAAACTCAACGTGTTTATAAAGTACAGGGAAAAAGAATCCTGATAAACATATTGAACCTCATTAGAAAAGGGGAAAATCTTATTCATCTCGTAAAGGATGAATAAAGACATCAATGACTTTTGTTTAATCAGCTGTTTTACTGGCACAGGCAACGTTTGGAAACAATTAAGGTATATAAATAACATTTACAAAATCTTTCTATGTCAATATCTTATTTCACAACGTACCGGTATATACAGGTATCTGCGTCTAGAAAATACGATGTATATATATATATATATATATATATATATATATATATATATATATATATATAAGCAGGCTTCACTGCACATCCTAAAATAAAGCCTGGCGCTCTGCGAACTATCTGTTAGTCAGCTACAGACATCAGTGCTGTGTGTTTGATACATTTTTCTTAAGCAAATAGGCTAACCTAGCATGCTGTGGCTCACGTAGCTATGCTAGTGTGGCTAACGTTAGCGTCCTGAGGATGTTTTGTAAGCGATATATGGCATTTACTACATCGGACAAGTGCAGAGTTACAGTGTATATGTGAAATGTGTATTGCACAATAGTATTTGTCCAAGCCACACAATGTTGTGGACAAACATAGCTAGTTAAGCATTAAAGCTACAGACACACAAAATGGTGTGTTACCAGTCGGGCATTCTAAAAACTTTTTTTAAACCATCTAAGTTCTAGCATCAAGGATAAAGTTTAGGCAAACAAATGATCAAATACACTATTGTGGGACCTCTGAGGTGTTTTTACATTATTATTTACAATGAAGGGCCTTTCAAAATTGCAATGAATTCCTTCTTTGGCCAACGCATAACCCTACACACAAGCAAAAAAACAACCCACCAGTAGTGAAAGCATTACCTCATCCCTGCGCTTGACAGAGGTAAATATACAGAAGAAGCGGGTAAAGCCGGGTGTAGACGAACGCAGTCTGCTGCGGCCCAAACAGATTCAGTCTGATAAGCCTGCTGGAATGTCATGAATTCACTCATTTGTGAGTCCAACATTCCTCTCACAGGAATACAGAAGCACAGCAACAGCTTTTACTTCCAAATCTGTAGCTGTGTCAACAACAGGTTTTCACGTGAGGTGCACTGTGCGCTTATGAAAGTCGTAGCAATGCAGCAGTCATTAAAGAAAGCTGTGTAAACACATCACTCTTCCTCTGTGGTTTGCTGGCTATTGTTTGTCTGAGCCGGCGTCCTGTATTTATTAAACAGACGTACCCAAACAAGATTAGGTCCCACTTGAGTAGCGTTTATTTTGCACCAGGTAGCCAGATAGTCGGGCCATTTATTGTAAGTTTCCCTGCAATACAGACTTAGTATGGTAAACAAGCCCTCAATAGAGTTAAACTATGCATCTGTTTTCCTCAAGGTTTTTTTTCAAATAAGTAATTAACATGAATGGCATTGTTGGAAGTGCACAAAGCTATATTGTAATTCTAAAGCAATCACAACCCTTACTTTCTGTCATACCCATATGTATTTCACTTGTTGACTGGCTTGATGCAGTATGATAGTAGTACTAGTAGTAAGGCTTTGCCACTATCTTTCTCTTTGTTTCGGTCTGTTTGTAATGTTTCAGAGTGCAAAAGCAGGTCACTTCTACTTTTGACTTCAGCATTCTGTAGTGTTGATTTAGGGATTGCCGAACCACACTAATGGACTTGGTGGGGGATCAAGGGGCAGTGAAACATGGGCCATTAGCACACCTGGATGAGGTGTGAAAATACCGTAGCCAATCCTCAGAGGACTCAAGCATGTGAGTTTTGCCAGCATAAATATAACTGAGGCATTCTCTGTGCGAGATACTGCAGGCATATGTGGAAGGACACTTTAAATGTCATAGCAAATGCAATTTTATCAACATATGCACATGTCAGTCATGGCAACACGCCCCCCATGGAGTGAAAACCTAAGGCAGACTCACTGCAACAGATCTGTTTCCATAACATTGATTTAGTGCACTATATTTATTTAGGGGTAGAAAGTAGGTATGTCCCGACCCGTTATCCGATATCAGCAAAAAACGGCTAGATCAGTCTACATCTAAAATTTCTGATATAAACCTCTATAAACATCCTCCAATATATACATTCTGATATAAGTGGTCAGTTTTGCTCATCCTAACTTCTCTTCTTGTTATCTTAACAGACAGATAACAGGTTGTCAATGAAGACTCCACTTTAGAGTTTGCTTTAAAAAAACATTGTAAAACTGAACAGAAACCCAGTTTGTCAATTATACATGTGAGACAATATAAATTCCCTGTGACATTTCAACATTAGATTAAATGTTTTCAAATAAATTTACAAGCATATGTAGTACAAATATACATAGAATTGTATACATACAAACATTTACCGGTATATAGATTTAAAAACACATCTGTTATTAATTAAGGCGAGTCATCCAGACATACCCATGTTTCTCCTTCTTCTACATGTACAGAGGCTTGTGGAAATCACACATGAATACCTTAAGAGAAGAAAACGTGCGATTGCAGCTATTTCGCATACAACACTTCTCAGACGGCAAGAGAACTTTCTAATGTCCAGGTCAGCTGTGGTTCTAATTACCGAAGAACTTTGTCCATTTGTCGAAGGAGAGACAACGAGAATGCGGGCTCCCGTGGATGTGATAAAAAAGGTAGCGTGTACTTTGTATTACCTGGCCGACGAGGGAAGACTACGGAAAACAGCGAGGTTAGACACAGACAGGTTAGGTGGGATTTACCCTGGATAACCTTAGCCGGCTTAGTGTAGAAGAGGCATTAGAGGCAGAATGGATTGCTCCTATTAGCTGCATTGCCTGACACCTAGAACGAATAAATTATTATTAATAATATTATTATTATTATATTAATCAAAACACTTTCTGTCTTCTTGTCTCGTATAAGAATTGTGAACGATAGGCAAAATTCCAAAAAAGTGCAGTTCCCCTTTAAATGCTCTTGCAGTGCTGCTGTGAAAAGTTATTTCTAATTTGCACAGTTTGTTGTATTGTTTTTTTGTCTTTGACCATGACACTGTACATCTATGACCCTTGAGCCTCAAAAGGCCTGTTTAGGGTGTTCTGATCAGGGTAAAATACTGCCAATTCCGATCATCCATAAGTGAGATCAGCTAATATGAGCACATGTGTTACAAATGTTGTTTTTTTTAATTATTTATTTATGGTGAGTGCTGTTAATTATATATCTGAATTGGTTTTGTATTGGAAGTAAAAATTGTAATGAGACATGAAAGGAGGTGGTGACTTGTCCAGGGTGTACCCCGCCTTCCGTCCGAATGCAGCTGAGATAGGCTCCAGCACCCCCCGCGACCCCAAAAAGGGACAAGCGGTAGAAAATGGATGGAGACATGAAAGATAGGCAGGCAGGAATGAAAGGTCAAAAGTACTTTTGAACAAAGCCAATATTTCTGTCCAGCTATAGCATAACTTCAACATAGTTGAACTCTTCCTCTAACTTTTCTTCCAGACCGCTACCCACTCTAATTGACTCCATCCTTCAAATGAATGACATTTCAATAGATGTGATTTCAAAGCGCGATGGAACCTCGACAGGCTTCAAAGCCAATTGATGCTGAAAGCGAGAGTGAGCAAGTGAGGCTGAGATGGCAGATATGAATTAGATGGCCATCCCTGGGACGCTGCACAGGAAATTCATCATCTCATTAATGCTAGACATTAATACAGTTTAAACTACCCTTTTTAGTTAATTGGTCTAGGACGGAGGGAAGGGCACAATTGTGTCTGACCTGTTTAAAATAAATGTGGTCACAGTGATTACCATCCTGATCTTTGGTGATAAAAGTCACGTTGAATAAAATCACACACATTCAGATATTTTAACGTGTCAATTTCCTCACTGTAAGTCACAAACCGTTAAGAAATTAATGGGATTCAGCCTTATTTTAAGCTTCATAATTCCTTTGATGCATTGTTCGTGTTTTCAGGTTGACCGAGTTCAAGCTTCTTTTGCACGTTACCCAAAATAACTTGACTGCTTTAATTACTATGAAACTTCGCCGATGGACTTAAAGAAACCCTTAAATTTTGTTCTGTAGATGTACTTGTCACTGTAAAAACTCTGATCAAATGATGCATACATTGCCACCTACAGGACACAATTGACCATGGTATGTTGACCTGTCTCTGTATTTTGGGGTCACGCCAACAGCCGACGATGTGTCAAAAGTATTTTTGTTAGGCACACAAAATAAGGCTGCACAAGTGACTCAAAGCTTAATTTTCTAAGCAACAAAAAAACAAGACCAAAGAGGTGGCATGCACACGATGACCATACAATACACACAATAAGTGGATTGCAACACCGTCTACCTGACAGCAGGTATGTGCACATGGGCAAAATGTATTTAATCTAAACATAATTTTAATTACATAGTTACTCCGTACATAGACCCTGAAAAAAAATATCTGATTATGACGTGCATTTGTATGCATCACACCTCAAATCAGAATACTTTATTTTGACATGCGCAGCACATACCGTAAACGAAAGTGTAAGAAGAAGAAGAAGGGACTTACGCTGTCAACAAACATGGCTCTGTGTATTTCTGCTTGTTTTGTCACGTTATTTATTTAGCAATGTTTCTTCTGTTCGCTACTTTTGTTTTACCTCTCTTTTTGAAATGGAGCTGCTCTGTGCCCTCTACATTGTGATATGAACGGGTTGCAGTAATTTCTGTATTTGCAGACGTGACTCGGAGTAGCTGTAAGGTTG
Organism: Entelurus aequoreus; assembly: GCF_033978785.1. Classification (NCBI taxonomy): domain Eukaryota; kingdom Metazoa; phylum Chordata; class Actinopteri; order Syngnathiformes; family Syngnathidae; genus Entelurus; species Entelurus aequoreus. Next base: position 52,181,791 of record NC_084733.1, read on the forward strand.
GGAATAATACAGCTTGTTGATTGTTACACATATAAATATTATATAATAATATATATATATATATATATATATATATATATATATATATATATATATATATATATATATATATATATATATATATATATATATATATATATATATATTTACTGTATATATATATATATGTATATATACGTATATGTATATCTTTATATACGTATATATCAATCAATCAATCAATCAATGTTTATTTATATAGCCCTAAATCACAAGTGTCTCAAAGGGCTGTACAAGCCACAACGACATCCTCGGTGTCGAGTGGGTCTGACATAATATTGTGAAAGTCCAACACATCAGCGAAAGTCCAGTCCATGGTGGGGCCAGCAGGAACCATCCCGAGCGGAGACGGGTCAGCAGCGTATAGATGTCCCCATCCGATGGACAGGCTAGCGGTCCACCCCGGAGCAGAGTAGAAAAGAAAAGAAAAGAAACGGCAGATCAACTGGTCTAAAAAAGGGGGGGTCTATTTAAAGGCTAGAGTATACAAATGAGTTTTAAGATGAGACTTAAATGCTTCTACTGAGGTAGCATCTCTAACTTTTACCGGGAGGGCATTCCATAGTATTGGAGCCCGAATAGAAAACGCTCTATAGCCCGCAGACTTTTTTTGGGCTCTGGGAATCACTAATAAGCCGGAGTTCTTTGAACGCAGATTTCTTGTCGGGACATATGGTACAATACAATCGGCGAGATAGGCTGGAGCTAAACCGTGTAGTATTTTATACGTAAGTAGTAAAACCTTAAAGTCGCATCTTAAGTGCACAGGAAGCCAGTGCAGGTGAGCCAGTATAGGCGTAATATGATCAAACTTTCTTGTTTTTGTCAAAAGCCTTGCAGCCGCATTTTGTACCATCTGTAATCTTTTAATGCTAGACATAGGGAGGCCCGAAAATAAAACGTTACAGTAATCGAGACGAGATGTAACGAACGCATGAATAATGATCTCAGCATCGCTTGTGGACAAAATGGAACGAATTTTAGCGATATTACGGAGATGAAAGAAGGCCGTTTTAGTAACACTCTTAATGTGTGACTCAAACGAGAGAGTTGGGTCGAAGATAATACCCAGATTCTTTACCGAGTCGCCTTGTTTAATTGTTTGGTTGTCAAATGTTAAGGTGGTATTATTAAATAGATGTCGGTGTTGAGCAGGACCGATAATCAGCATTTCCGTTTTCTTAGCGTTGAGTTGCAAAAAGTTAGCGGACATCCATTGTTTAATTTCATTAAGACATTTCATTAAGGCCTATATATATATATATATATATATATATATATATAAATATATATATATATATATATATATATATATATACATATTTATATATATATATATATATATATATATATATATATATATATATATATATATATATATATATATATATATATATATATATATATATATATATATATATATATATACATACACATATATATATACATACACATATATATATATATGTATATCTATATATACGTTTATATATATATGTATATCTATACATATATACACTACCGTTCAAAAGTTTGGGGTCACCCAAACAATTTTGTGGAATAGCCTTCATTTCTAAGAACCAGAATAGACTGTCGAGTTTCAGATGAAAGTTCTCTTTTTCTGGCCATTTTTAGCGTTTAATTGACCCCACAAATGTGATGCTCCAGAAACTCAATCTGCTCAAAGGAAGGTCAGTTTTGTAGCTTCTGTAACGAGATAAACTGTTTTCAGATGTGTGAACATGATTGCACAAGGGTTTTCTAATCATCAATTGGCCTTCTGAGCCAATGAGCAAACACATTGTACCATTAGAACACTGGAGTGATAGTTGCTGGAAATGGGCCTCTATACACCTATGTAGATATTGCACCAAAAACCAGACATTTGCAGCTAGAATAGTCATTTACCACATTAGCAATGTATAGAGTGTATTTCTTTAAAGGCCTACTGAAATGAATTTTTTTTATTTAAACGGGGATAGCAGATCTATTCTATGTGTCATACTTGATCATTTCGCGATATTGCCATATTTTTCCTGAAAGGATTTAGTATAGAACAACGACGATAAAGATTGCAACTTTTGGTATCTGATAAAAAAAAAGGCTTGCCCCTACCGGAAGTAGCGTGACGTAGTCAGTTGAACATATACGCAAAGTTCCCTATTGTTTACAATGATGACCGCATGAAGTGAGAGAGATTCGGACCGAGAAAGCGACAATTTCCCCATTAATTTGAGCGAGGATGAAAGATTTGTGGATGAGTAAAGTGCAAGTGAAGGACTAGTGGGGAGTTGAAGCTATTCAGATAGGGAAGATGCTGTGAGAGCCGGGGGTGACCTGATATTCAGCTGGGAATGACTACAACAGTAAATAAACACAAGACATATATATACTCTATTAGCCACAACACAACCAGGCTTATATTTAATATGCCACAAATTAATCCTGCATAAAAACACCTGCGTGTTTGTTATGCTAGCTCCTAGCTCCTATGCTAGCTCCTAGCTCCATAGAACACGCCAATACAATTCAAACACCTGATCAACACACACAATCACTCAGCCCAAAAGACCGTTCACCTAACCCAAGGTTCATAAAGCTTATATATTTTTAAAAAGTTACGTACGTGACGCGCACATACGGTCAAGCTATCAAATGTTTAGCAGCCAAGGCTGCATACTCACGGTACCTGATATTCAGCTGGGAATGACTACAACAGTAAATAAACACAAGACATATATATACTCTATTAGCCACAACACAACCAGGCTTATATTTAATATGCCACAAATTAATCCTGCATAAAAACACCTGCGTGTTTGTTATGCTAGCTCCTAGCTCCTATGCTAGCTCCTAGCTCCATAGAACACGCCAATACAATTCAAACACCTGATCAACACACACAATCACTCAGCCCAAAAGACCGTTCACCTAACCCAAGGTTCATAAAGCTTATATATTTTTAAAAAGTTACGTACGTGACGCGCACATACGGTCAAGCTATCAAATGTTTAGCAGCCAAGGCTGCATACTCACGGTACCTGATATTCAGCTGGGAATGACTACAACAGTAAATAAACACAAGACATATATATATATATACTCTATTAGCCACAACACAACCAGGCTTATATTTAATATGCCACAAATTAATCCTGCATAAAAACACCTGCGTGTTTGTTATGCTAGCTCCTATGCTAGCTCCTAGCTCCATAGAACACGCCAATACAATTCAAACACCTGATCAACACACACAATCACTCAGCCCAAAAGACCGTTCACCTAACCCAAGGTTCATAAAGCTCATATATTTTTAAAAAGTTACGTACGTGACGCGCACGTACGGTCAAGCTATCAAATGTTTAGCAGCCAAGGCTGCATACTCACGGTACCTGGTATTCAGCTGGGGATGACTAAAACAGTAAATAAACACAAGACATATATTTACTCTATTAGCCACAACACAACCAGGCTTATATTTAATATGCCACAAATTAATCCTGCATAAAAACACCTGCGTGTTTGTTATGCTAGCTCCTAGCTCCTATGGTAGCTCCTAGCTCCATAGAACACGCCAATACAATTCAAACACCTGATCAACACACACAATCACTCAGCCCAAAAGACCGTTCACCTAACCCAAGGTTCATAAAGCTTATATATTTTAAAAAAGTTACGTACATACGCAAAAAAAAGTTGCGCACATACGGTCAAGCGATCAAATGTTTAGAAGCCAAAGCTGCATACTCACAGAAGCACGTCTGCGTCTTTGTCATCCAAATCAAAGTAATCCTGGTAAGAGTCTGTGTTGTCCCAGTTCTCTACAGGCGTCTGTGTATCGAAGTCAAAAGTCCTCCTGGTTAGAGTCTCTGTTATCCGAGTTCTTCCATCTTGACTGCATCTTTCGGGAATGTAAACAAAGAAGCGCCGGCTGTGTACTGTTGTTGCTGACTACGTTCGAAAAATACGTCCATTTCGCACCGACAACTTTCTTCTTTGCTTGCTCAGCTTCTTTCTCCATAATGCAATGAACATGATTGCAACAGATTCACGAACACAGATGTCCAGAATACTGTGGAATTATGAAATGAAAACAGAGCTTTTTCGTATTGGCTTCAATGTGGAAGGCATATCCGTGTTCCCCGGGTTACGTCACGCGCATACGGCATCCTCAGAGGCGTTTCGAACCGGAAGTTTAGCGGCAAATTTAAAATGTCACTTTATAAGTTAACCCGGCCGTATTGGCATGTGTTATAATGTTAAGATTTCATCATTGATATATAAACTATCAGACTGCGTGGTCGGTAGTACTGGCTTTCAGTAGGCCTTTAAAGTTAAGACTAGTTTAAAGTTATCTTCATTGAAAAGTACAGTGCTTTTCCTTCAAAAATAAGGACACTTCAATGTGACCCCAAACTTTTGAACGGTAGTGTATACATCAGAATCAGAATCAGAATCAGAATCAGAATAGTTTTATTGCCATTGTTTGAGAACGGGTTCACAAACTAGGAATTTTTCTTGGTGCAATCGTGCAACATAAAACACATATAACACATATTTGGTAATAAAAAGAGCTGTAACTGAGTGAGCTATCAGATCATGTTATAGACTTAGAAGGATATACATGTATATCTATATATCTGTATATATATATATATATATATATATATATATATATATATATATATATATATATATATATTGTATATTTATATCTATTTATACATACATATATGTATACATAGATATATAACTTTATATATGTATGTATATATATATATATACTTACATATATAATTTCACATACATATACCTATATATACATATACATATATGTATACATATACATTTATATGTATATGTATACATATATGCAGTATACGGTATACACACACACACATACTGTACTAGGCATGATAACAGCTGGATATTTCTGTGTAACAGAAGAGTGACTGACTGATGATTGGTTTTTGGGATTTTGTCTGTGTCTAATACTTTTGACACATTTTTATAGCTTTAAAAAGTATCACGCATGCTGCTGTGTGCTTGGCTCCGTTTTTTACGGAACATTTTTAAAATGTGTGGGTTGTTCAGCATTACTGAAATAAATTCCTAAAATGCTGTAGAAAAGGGTAAAAGCTAAACACACAAACACTCCCAATATGACTGATAGAATGCTAAACATATTATAGACCACCTCAAAAAACTGAATGGAATTTTACAGCCTTTTCACTGACCACACATGAAAATAAATAGGGTGGGATTTATAATATTAACTATGAACGATAAATACATTGAATATTAAGAACATGTGAACGTCTCTCCTTTTTACTTCCGACGACCGTCTACAGATCGATCTTTCACAGTAAAGCAAAATGCAACAGATATGCAACAAACACAGTGAAACAAGACTGCAAAGGACAAAAAAACACCCACATATCCATACAACAATAATCCATATAATATCACTTTTCTGCAGAACAGAACTTTGTTGTTGAAATCTGCTTTTGCGTCCCTCCCTGACACTCATGTGTTGCTGTAAACAAACCCCACCCACTCTGCTTCTTTCTTCGTCTGCTTGGAACTGCTGAGAAGTAGATTACCGTAATAACCTGTATATCACCCAAAAGCACAGATTCTAACCATTGGAATACTTGCTATAGTTAAAGACTTACGAAATTTGATAAATGCACTGCGCATCATAATGGCGGCTCCAGCTGCTATGGTAAAGGTTTAAACAAAATAATTTGGTCCAATGGGCCGGGTTGAAAAGCTTAACGGACGGCCCTTGGGCCGTAATTTGCTCAGGTCTGCTCTAGACCCTACTTTTGTTTTTTGCTTGTCTCGATTTTAGAGCAACAAACTCAACAGTATATAATGCTACTGATGTACATGTCGAACAGAGGGAGAAAGCAGCAAGACAAATGCTTCATGCGCTACAATCTGAATGACTTTTGGCATAAACCACCCGTCTTGATCGAAATTAAATTTTGATCCGAACGTGTGTGATCGGGTCAGAATATTCCGAAAGGCGTTTTTACATGAAGCATTTGTATTCCGGTTAGGCTGATTGTGTCCATGTGCACATAGTTTATTTTGGTACAAGAAATCTCCTGATTTGTGATCATCCACAGGTGATCCTCCACAATACCAATCAGGCACAAATGATATGCGGTCCCCTTCAAGGTTTCTCATTGTAGTAGAGTAGAGTGGGTAGAGTTTTTCATTGCCCTGATGTGGGATCTGAGCCGAGGATGTCGTTGTGGCTTGTGCAGCCCTTTGAGACACTTGTGATTTAGGGCTATATAAATATATTTTGATTGATTTATTGATTGATATCAGCCCTCAAGCCAAAGGCAAAGTGGCTAAAGATGAAGGCAGACAGGAATTAGAAACAAAGAATAAAAGCACCGGTAAGGAACTAACCAAAAAACACAATAACATAGCAACAAAGTCCAACCTATAATGGGCAACCTTGACATCACGTCAACACATACACGCACGCACACACAAACACACACACACAAACACACACACACACACACATTTAAAAAAACAAAAACAATGTTCACTGGCTTTTATGCATCTTTTGGCCAATCTGTAGCCTTGAATAACATAACTGCCTAAAATTGTCAATATAGTAACATATTGGATGTGCTTTTAATGCGTACATTAAAATTTACAGTCAAAGCTTTCAGCCCTGTAGACAACATGAACAAATGTATATTTTAATCTCTCATCGTGTTACAAGTCGCAAGTGTGTCTGCCGTGGCAGAGAATAACATCAGCGCATGTAAGGTAATAACTTAAACGCTTTAAAAGACACAATCCATACAGGTGCTGGAGCCATCATTTTGGTCCTACAGGATATTTTAGGAGAAAAACACATGTTTATGTTACTTATGTAGAAACATATGTGGTGTGTGTTCAGTTAGTACTGCGGTAACCATGGTAATCATTATAAGTGGATGATGTCGCTCATGATAATGTAACATTTAGAAAGGCATGATTGAGACCTGTGTGTTAAAATGTGTGTTTGAACTTCTTAATTTTCCAGCCATACGAAGCAAATAGGGGGTGTGGGGGAGCTGAACAGTAGGAAGAGTGAGTAGGTGGGATAAGAAGGGGGGCCATATGCTCCTACACTCCCATGCTGGTGAGCTTCTCCTGGTCCAGAAAAACAACCTGCTGGAGCGCTAATCCCTCCCTGAATGTCGCTTCACACACACTCATATTCCACACTCTCTGCCTTGACTTTCAATGGACACCTTGCTTCCTCACACTGACACCATTAGGCATTATGTTGACCCATCAGGTTTGCCAGTCAATGTGGGATTGAGTGTTTCCATGGTAACCTTTCGTGTCCATCAACTCTTACACAGAGAACGTGATGCTAATGCACAATGCAGCAGTGAGCGCTCTATTTGGAGGCTGAGCCATATTCAGAATTCTTTGTCATTTTTTTCCTTTTTGTCAGCGTGCACTACTGTTCAACTAAAAAGATGGTTGGCGTAGCCTGTAATTTTTCTCTCCATGTGGTAAACCTGGAAATGCATTCTTGCATCCTTTTGGCAATTTTCATGCTTTATGTCAGTGTTATTAAACTCGTCGCCCGGGGGCCAATTCCAGCCCTGAGTTCAGTTCAAAACTTGGGAGATAACATTTTTTGTAGCAAATTAACAAAACACTAGAGTGCCCCTCCACTACTTTAAACACACTGGCAGATCCTTGCATTGATATTTTAACCTTCCTAGCAAACATAGAACACTGGGGGCTAAACTCCTGATTTACACAATTGAGGTGTTCCTCAAGGCATCCCATTGAAGAGGTCATATTATGATTTTTTTGTACATTCAAAACACTTCCTTGTGGTCTACATAACATGTAGTGGTGGTTCTTTGGCCAAAAATGTACAATAGATTATGTTTTACAGAACGTTTTCAAGCTACTTTCTTGTGGGCAGTTTTGTTTATGTGGCTCCACTTTGACTGTGTCTTCCTCCCGTCAGCCGTGTTGTCGTTTTTAAGCACTTTTTTATTGAGTCTACTGATGGATATAAGTTTGAAGTATACGCTACTTTGTATTAGAAGCGGAGGATGCATGCGCATGTATGAGCCAGTCTGCCCCAGAACAAGATAGATAAAAAGAAGGAACTTATTGACTACGGTGCAGACCACAATGGTGTAGTCGCGCATAGCACTTCGGGTAAATCTTTAACATGTATGGATAAATCCGCTGATGTCCTAACTGGGAAAAACGTCTCAAATTGGGCAAATTCCAAACGGTTTGTTTGGAAGAATTAGAAAGAAGAGCTAGATTGTCTCTGCCATGCCTCCATGGTTTAATTTAAAAATATTCGGGACTTATGCAGATCCCAAATACACAAAATCAGGTACCAATATATAGGAAAAGTTGGTTTTGCATGACAGGTGCCCTTTAAGTCCTCTCCTTTCTGACAGTTACAATGTTTTTGTAATATGATTTATGTAATAAAGTTGCTGCTGTGAATTGTTTTTTTTTAGATGCAGTCAGTAGTAAGAATGTGTATCGTTAGGATTTTATGGATATTGATTCCACTGTCGGTATTCCTTGTCGATACTGGTATTCATCAAGACTTTTTATTCTTATTGTTGCTTTTTATTTTTATTCTTATTGTAATATTTTCTATTTTATTTCCATTTATACCCCCATTATTTACTTTTTGCTTTTTAAATTTGATCTCAATTCTGTACACTGCTGCTGGAGTTTTTATTTTCCTGAGGGAACTCTCCTGAAGGAATCAATATAGTACTATCTATCTATCTATTGTTGTGTTACAAACTTTTGTGTGGTGTTGCTTCCTTATATGTAATTGTTCAAAGCTGAGACATTGTATCATAATTACAATTGTCAGCTGGATTAAAAAAATACAAATAGTCCTATCAATTGTCCAGAATTTAAACGGTCCTCCTGGACCAACTCAATTAGGAACCGGTGCCAAAAAATACTGGTACTTGGTATGGATCCCTCTAATAGTCTTTTTTTCAATATCATTAGTTATATTAATAGTCTTCCTTAAGGTTCATATTTAGGTTCTCTCTTTTTTATCATTTGGGCTATTCAACAAGTGGCCTACGAGTTCAGTTCAAAATACTTTTTTGCAGCAGATTCTTAAAAACACTAGTCATTGTGATGATCTTTGACTACCGGTAGTTTGTTTGCAGAAGGTCTTTAAAAACAGCAGAGCTCTCTCGTTATACTGACAAAATAAAATTGACCAAAATCAGTGCGTACTGAGTGTAGAGGATGTTGGTTCAAAGGAATACACAAAATAAGATTGATAGTGAAGGGAGAAGTTTACCTCACAGGCCTTAGCTTTCTAGAAACATGCCCCACAATACAATTTAGTTGAATAACACTGATTTACTGTATGTTATCTGGATTTCTAATCCAACCCGTTCTTATTTTGCTCCCTTGCTTTTTGTCTGGTTGTAGGTAAAAGTGATGATGCGTATTTGCCCGTCTCTGGAGGCTACGGACTCGTCAGAGTCCCTGTCCTTCTTGAAAATGGACAGCAGGAAGAAACAGGTAACCCTCTACGACCCTGCATCCAGCCCGCCGCACTCCAGTTCAGGACACAGACGCTCCGCCACCGTTGCCGTCCCAAAGATATTCGCCTTTGATGCTGTTTTTACCCAGGATGCCTCACAAGTAAATATACGTGCATGTGTGTTTCTTTTTTTGGTTTTTGAGGAGGACCGCCTCTCAAGGGCAAAAGAACATCTTAATACTGACAGGGAGTGGCCAGGGGCTTAGGGGAAAATACTGTCCTTGGGTCCTTGCACTCATACCAGCATGGGCCTAACAGCTGGGCCCTTTAAGCCCTCAAGGGAATTGTTTGAATCCACTGCTGTTATATCTAACCTCTCCTTCCATAGAGCTGCTACATCTAATCTCAGCCTTTTGGCGAGCATACCTACTGACACCAAAGACAAAAGGTCACATCCATGTTTACTACATTGCAACACTTTTACCTTGTCACTGCTTTAAACAAACACTCCAAAAGTTCCTCCAGAAGTTTGCATGAATATGTTAGCAAATAAGAATATCATCACTTTGAGAGCTTCTCAATTTAGAGCAAGTGTTTTCATAAGTAAGCTGCTGATAGTTTTAGCCTAAAACGTTTTTCGCTCTGCAAAGCTGAGGCCAACATGCTAGATTGCACCGCTGGGACAGCGCTGCTGGTGGCTAACTGTATCAGCAAGCTGCCGTGCCGTTAGAGGCCTTGTTTGCTGTATGATGAATGGGAGGGGGGCCTCAGCTGCACAAGCTTCGTCCCAGAGGACTCATGTTGTAACAGATTGCAAAAATGAGTTACACGCTGAAGCATGTGCACACACCAGAGCAATAAAATATATAGAAGCCATTCATGTGATTAGGATAAGCAGTGCCAAACAAATGTTTATTTAAGCTACTTATGGTTGTATTGTTCATTGTTTGTTGGCTTGTCCCCTATGTGGCTGTTAACTGTTGATGCCGTTCCGCAGGCTGAGGTGTGCTCAGGGACGGTGGCTGAGGTCATCCAGTCTGTGGCAAACGGCGCAGATGGCTGCATCTTCTGCTTTGGCCAAGTTAAGCTCGGTAAGATGCACCCCTTGCCAGAAAACACACCTTTGTTAGCTGGAAGCAACTGTCACTGCTGTGTGTGTGTTTTATTTTGACAATTGGTCTGTTGGTGCACAGGACTAATGTGAGTATCAGGCTTTCGCTCCCAAAAGTGGGCTATGTGAGTCTAGTTAACATGCAGTGACTTCACATTAATACCAAGTATCTAATAGACTTAACATGTTTGTAATTAAAACAATCTTCCCAGAAAAATTAATGGAAGCAACATAGGTTTGGATACAATATAGTCCAATGGTGTCAAATTAGTTTTCTTTGAGGGCCACATCGCAGTTATGGCCGACTTGTAACAGTGATTAAATGTATAATTGCCTCATGATATATTGCCTCTGCATTTGATTATATATATATATATATATATATATATATATATATATATATATATATATATATATATATATATATATGTGTGTGTATATATATATATATATATATATTTTTTACGTTTTTACGTATTTTTTTCAAGGACTACGTTTACACTGCAGGCCAAAGTGGCCCAAATCGGATTTTTTCAAAATCAGATTTGACGAGAAAATAAATTGAGGTAATATAATGTATGAATGGATATATATATATATATATATATATATATATATATATATATATATATATATATATATATATATATATATATATATATATATATATATATATATATATATATATAGCAATTAATAACATTTTTATTTAAAACGTTTTTTTCAATTTGGCTTCTCATGATCATGAAAATACAATAATCGGAAAAAAAGATTAATGGGCCGCACAACGTGTATGCAAATTCTGTAGCTTGTGACAGTGAAACTGATGAGTGAGCGTATGCATAAAAAAATGACGTCTACTAGAAGTTTAAGATCTCATCACGGTTGCTACTTATTAATCGACACAGCGCTAATCAATAATCACTAAACTCAACAAAAAAGGTAAGGCATATGATTTTTGTGTTGAAAATAACCGCGGACGGAGTCACATAATTGGCCAATAAAACTGAATCTGCTGATAAACGCAAAATCAGGGAAATTGACATATATGTAAATGAAATGTTGTCATTGTGAGGAAAAGGAACATTTGTTTCGGAAAATAATGTGACCGGAAGCATACATTAACCATAAATGGAACAATGTCGAGACGGGCACTTAAAACAGCGGCTAAACTACAAAGCTAAAGCTAGAAAGAACAATCAATAGACCGACAACACATCTCATCTGTTTGTGTTGTTGTGAACGACATCATGGATGTAACGATAATGTAGAAAGAGGACAGCAGCCGCAACTTGAAAGTTGTGGCCGAGCTCTTCTTTTTTTTTTTACAGCCTCAAGTCCTTTCTTTACTTGTCAAGTTAAGCACAAAAGAACAGCACACTTCCCCCCTTCACAATAAAAGCCTGGTGCGCCACATCCGGTCTAAATGTTTCGAAAAGTACCTTACACATACATGATGAACTTAAAGCACTTATTGATACATTTACACAATTCTTATGCTTTGACCTAAAATATTGGTCAAAATTGTCCCAAGATGTATTGCACCAATAAATGTAAGGATTTTGGAAAAATCTGATATGTCACTTGAGGGCAAAAAAATCAGATTTGATGTGCAGTAAACGGGACCAAGGTGACAAGCACATATTTATCTATTTATTGTTCTTTTACAAAAAAAAAATGTGTACAGTATATAGTATATTTCTTGTTGCATGATCAAATAATATTAAAGGTTAAGAGATATGCAATTTCATTCAGTATATATATTTTTTCCTGTCGAAATAAAAAGAACAAATACATTTGTTAAGAAAGATGAAGTACTTTATCGATGCACATTATTTACTGGCTTTCGCCGGCCATATACAATGACGTGGCAGGCCAGGTCTGACACCTGTGCCAGACTATTAGAGCCCCACAAAAGAAGTAAAATCACGAGAGAAAATAGGAATAATATTTTAAATTAAATTATTTTTTGTTAATATTACCAATTAATGTCAGTAGTTTTATAGTCCAGGTTGGTAACAATATCACATTTTTATAATGGATTTAGTTACATGTTTTTGGACATGTTACATTTTTATTTATAATACTATGATACCGTTCTCATAACGAGTTATGATTATTTCTGTTCTTCTCCCCCCCCATGCTCCAATTAATCTATTCAATTATTCACTGACTGGGTGCACAATCGACGAAAGCAAATACCAAAAACAGTTTTTTGTTTACTTCTTTATTAGTTATCATAAGCCATGACTTGAATGTCCTCCTATATATACACATCCTGTTGACAGGCAAGACCTACACCATGATTGGCAAAGACAGCTCCACGCAGACCCTTGGCGTCGTGCCCTGCGCCATCTCCTGGCTCTTTAAGCTCATCAGCGAGCGCCAGGAGAAGACGGGCGCTCGCTTCTCCGTCCGAGTGTCAGCGGTGGAAATATTTGGCAAAGACGAGGAGCTGAAGGACTTGTTGTCTGAAGTGTCGACTGGGAACCTGCAGGAGGGCCAGTCTCCTGGCATCCACCTGAGGGAGGATCCTATTTGTGGCACTCAGGTAAAAAACGATCCACCTCTCCACACTCTTGCGATTTAGCTTTCTTTCTTTTTCTCTGTGGGTAGTACAGCACATATGTCTGCATAGTAACACTAGTCTCTTCATGATCAGCATCATTCCAAAATGTGTGTCTTATCTTGTGTTGTGTGTTTCAGTCCCCCAGGTAGCATAGTCCATCTCTAACCTGCATGCCTCTAACTTTAGATCTCCACCAAAGCCATCCATGTGGTATTGATGGCTTTCTACTTACCTTTGTATTGACTCTCTTGTCCGCATTTATCACGTGTGTGTGCGTGTGCGTGTGTGTGTGTGTGTGTGTGTGTGTGTGTGTGTGTGTGTGTGTGTGTGTGTGTATATATATTATCGGGGGACGGTGTTGGTTTGAAAAGCCCCTCACAGGTGTTGCTGTCAGATGTTTGGGGGAATGTTTCTGCGCTCACTTCAAAGACAGTTTTCTTCCTCTGTGCAACCACATGGAGGTTCCCTTCCTCTCTCATCATCATCATCCCATCCATGGTGAAGGGCTTACTTCTGCTTCCTGCTGCACCATTACCTTTGCTAATCTTCCTCCCTCTGTGCACATATCTGCTGGTTTAATTGCCCCTGAGACCCAATCTAATGGCCAAAGAATATGTGTTGGGGTCCAATTAACCGCTTTCCCTCTTTGCTCGCTTCCTCCCTTTTTGGTCCTGTTCTGTTTATGTAGCACCACGTGGTCTCTTTTGCTCACCCCTCTCTTTCTGTGACACCCCCTGCCCCCAAACCCCTCTGCAGCTTCAGAATCAGAGCGAACTACATGCACCAACAGCCGAGAAGGCAGCTTTCTTCCTGGACGCTGCCCTATCTGCCCGGAGCACTAGCCGGCCCGATGCGGACGAGGAGGAGCGCCGCAACTCCCACATGCTGTTCACGCTGCACATCTACCAGTACCGCATGGAGAAGACTGGAAAGGGAGGAAGTTAGTGTCATTTCTACAAGTTCTACAAATGTGGTTCCTCCCTGGGACCTATATTTACTAAAATATATCATATACAGTAGGACTTCAATTTACAAACTTATTTGGTTCTGTGTCGGAGCTCTTAACTCAAATCACTTGTATCTCAAATCAACGTCTTCCATTGAAATGAACTGAAATCAATTGGTGCCCCCGCCCCCCCAAAAAAACCCAGCACAATCTTAAAGGGTGACATGCCTTTTACAAAGAAAACAAACGTTTGGATCAGTGGTTCTTAACCTTGTTGGAGGTACCGAACCCCACCAGTTTCATATGCGCATTCACCAAACCCTTCTTTAGTGAAAAATAAAATGTTTGTTTCTTTTTAAATTCAAGACAAAGTTATATGTTTTTGGTAACACTTTAGTATGGGGAACATATTCTAAGTAACAAAGACTTAATTTAAAGTTATTTGGTTAGGGTAGGGTTACAGGGTTAGGGCCAGGGTAAGAGGGTTAGGGTTATAACAAGGCCATGCCGAATAAGGCATTAATAAGTACTTAATAATGACTAGTTAAGAGCCAATATGTTACTAACGTGCATGTTAATAAGCAACTAGTTAATGGTGAATATGTTCCCCATACTAAAGTGTTACCATGTTTTTTTTACTGGTGCACAAAATGAACCGTGCATGAACATCACCTTGTTCAAAGAACAAAACCAACACAGTGCATAAACTCACAACAAATTACACACCTGCAAATCAGTGTGACTTCTGCTGTTGCCGTATCCGTAATACGCCGATAGGGAGTTTTTATTTACACGATGAGTCGGGTGTGTTTTGACCTCCGCCGAATCCCTAAGGCCGACTCACCGAACCCCTAGGGTTCGATCGAACCCAGGTTAAGAACCACTGGTTTAGATAATAAATATTGTATTAAAAACAATATAATAGAAATGTAGTACAAACGACTACAGTAGTTTTATGAAGTACCGTAAGGATAATGTATATAATTTCCATTGAAGAGTGGACTTCTACAGTATCTCCTTCCAGCTGCTTCTCAGTTAATAACACCATCAGCATCTTTTCCATATTTTCCTTGATAAATGTCTGCCGTATTATTTTAACATTCTTCTCTAGCGTTACACTCATTCTGCTTCAGCATGGTGCAGACGAGCTATGCTATACATAGTCAACCACCTGCTCTGTTATGTTTTTGATTATTTCTTTCTTTAATTCAATGGATATCATTCAGTTTTTCTGAGCACTGTTCCTTACACTCACTTACTTCTTTCCCATGCTTGGAAAATTAAGTTATGTCGACTTGTAGTTTTAAGCTAATGCTAGCGAGAAAGCTCAGATGTTTTGGGCAAATATTACGGGGTTTACTATGCCAACTAATCGCGGGGATGCTTATAACTCTAATTTTTGCCTTAACATAAATCATAACTTTTAGCCAAAAGACAGCTCTTATCTCAAAACACTCTTAAGTTGAGGTGCCACTGTACTATCTTAACATTGACATACGGTAAATTGTCCAATTAATGCCTCTATTAAATTTAAGTCGCTGTCTGCGATGTCTACAAAGGGAAATAACCGCCAAAATTAGCGCTGGATCCAAAGCATCAGCATTTTTATTAACTTCACAAGATAGTAGTAGCATTTGAAGTACCGCTGCATGCACTTTAAAACGTTGGTTACTTAGCTCTTGGTGTGAAACTCAGCATGTTATACTCGCAGTAATGTTGTATACATTGAGCGGTATTAATGCTGGCTAAGCAGTTTGCGCCTTACCACTGTTGCTGCTGTGTTTATGCAATATACTTAGGAGTAAAAAACTACGCACAAAGCTACAATTCCCTTTACAGTTTCTCATGCACTCTAAATCATTATTACAATTAAACATTAACATTTTTACATATGGTATAATGAGTTTTCAAATTTTGAGAAGTAGCAGCGTCACTCCAATTAACTCCACGTTCTCTTTGCAGTTTGGGTAAATAAATGCTCCCGCTTTAATTACAGCATTGAAGACATACTGTGCAGAAACTAATGAAACGATTGAATTTACTTCAGAAAAATGACTTTTTCTTTACCTGCTTTTAGTATTTCAGTCTGCAAAACTGCACTACTACTATTATTACATCAACCGGTGTGGTAGTCAGCCAGTCTAGTCTAGCCTACGCTGTGTCACTCTGAGTCCTTAGGAACTTTGTAGACATAATGGATCTGTGCTTTACTCACTCATTTCTCCTTCTGCCCTCCCAGTGTCTGGCGGACGGAGCAGGTTGCACCTTATTGACCTGGGGAGCTGTGAAAAGGTCCTGAGCAAAAGCCGAGACGCAGGGGGTGGTGCTTGTCTTTCTCTGAATGCGTTGGGAAATGTCATCATGGCTTTGGCGAATGGAGCAAAACACGTACCTTACAGGTGGGAAATACTCCATTCATCACAGAGCCTCTACAAAGTTTATTCTCAATGTCATTGTATCAGGCAAGTCCCAGCTTGCAGTGTTACCCTGTCACATGTGCTCCTAATTATTCAGTTTGTTGAGCTTGCCTCTTATGACAGCCTTTGCAGCTGTTTATAATATATTGTACTAAGTGAGGCTTGGAAAGATTTATTATACATCTCTTTTTTTACCCCTAGTTGAAAATGCTTCATCCTAGAGAGAGTTTTGAAACCATGACAGCTCTCTTTATTGTCAGTGTGATATATAACAGGGCTGTTTGCTAATAACAGTGTCTAACTCCTGCAGGGACAGCAAACTGACAATGTTGCTGAGAGAGTCCCTTGGCAACATAAACTGTCGAACCACCATGATCGCCCACATCTCAGATTCTCCCGTCTACTACGCAGACTCGCTCACCACGATCCAGCTGGCATCTCGTATACACCGCATGAGGAAAAAAAAAACAAAGGTATCGAAGACCAATGATAAAATAGAGCAATAACGAAAATGTGTTTAGCATTTTTATAATAGCAAACAATCAATCAAGGATTTAGCAAGTTATTATTCCAAAAATCACTACACCCATAATAACTGTTTCATTTGATACTTAATCAATACAGAGTAATCATTATCAAACATTTAAGTACTGATGTTATACTATTTATCATTCTATTCACTATGTCTCTTCCTTGCGATGCTAAATGTGTCTTCCTCATGTAGCTCTGGAGCTATTAAGCAAATTAATGTGTGAATGCCTCCGCACATGAAAGATTATCTGTGCAGTAGGTCGGGTGGTAGTTTTTCTCTACTCCTCAACACATAATCGTGTAATCAATACCACCGCTTGAGGAATTGTGCAATGCATTCCTTGGTATTAGGAAAATAAATGGTCCAGATAATTAGGTGGAATGACAGCATGTATTTTTTAACAAACGGTTCCTGGCTTAATTACAATGCAGTCCACACTCAGAAATTCATAATATTGACATTCATTTTAATGCGAGTATTGATGTAAACTTTTGACCTTCAGATAAACAATGACTGATAAATTCACAGGAATAAAGTCCCTCTTAATCTTATCCAAAGATTGATTTGATCCTGGGAATTAATATCCCAGTCAACTGGTTTCCGAGAAAGACCAGATTGCCACATGAATATTTTAAAAGATGGACTCAGTGTTAATGCCTTCCTTTAATGAGATTGTCTTAAAGACATATTTGCCACCTGCTTTTATTCTGCTTCTCAGTATGCGTCTAGTTCATCTGGAGGGGAAAGTTCCTGTGAAGAAGGGAGGATCCGTCGGCCACCTCATCTCAGGCCTTTCCACCCTCGGACCGTGGCCCTGGATCCTGATCTGCCTTCTATGCTCAGTGACCCAGACTATTCCTCTAGTAGTGAACAGTCATGTGATACTGTCATTTATGTGGGCCCTGGGGGGGCTGCCATCTCAGACAGGGAGCTCAGTGACAACGAAGGCCCACCTGCCTTTGTTCCCATCATCCCCTCCCTCAACAAGAAGAGGATGGCAAAAGATGGCCCCTTTAACAGAGATCATTTTTTTAAATGCAACACGTTTGCTGAGCTGCAGGAGAGACTGGAATGTATTGATGGCAGTGAAGAACCTGCAGCGTTTGTTGGTGAAGGCAAGCGAGGCCAAGCTAGCCCCAAGACGGAAAAATCTACGGATAGCGGAAACGCTGTGTCACCAAAGACTATTGCAAGTACCGCTTGCAACCAAGATGGTATCTCACCCAAACAGTCTGCTAAATCTGTTGCCGTACAGCCATTTTGCAGCCCTGGCACTAAATCTAAATTGGACATATCAACGAGGCAACATGCAGAACGGAAACCATCCGATTGTATTCCAAATATGTGCAGAACTAGTGCTGATGGTGAAAGGAATTCGCTTTCAGAAAACACGAGTGCTGACAAATTGTCAACAGCTGCAACAACTGATCCTGAGCCAGTTGTAAGGGAGAAGGTCTACTACAACAAGAACGCCTCTAGCAAAGAAAATGTTGAAAAGGAGAAGAAATCAAACACTAGAATGCCTCCAATAGGAATGAGCCACCAAGCTGTGAAAAGCAGGGATCCTTGCTCTTCCCTAATTCTCCGAGCTCCAGTGGAGGTTTGCCAAGTGCGCTCCACCTTGCAGGAAAGATGTTTTGATCGGGACATCCTTAGAGCTACTGTCACCCTGCAGCAGCCTGTGGAGCTTAATGGAGAAGACGAGCTTGTGTTTACGCTGGTAGAGGAGTTGTCTATAGGCAGTATTGTTGACAGGGACCGGCCATCCAGTATTATCAGCTTTAACAGTGATTGCTCTCTGCAGGCGCTTGCCTCAGGTTCCAGACCAGTTAGCATCATTAGCAGTATCAATGATGAATTTGATGCCTACACATCATCTGTCGGAGGATCGGGGGTGAACATTGCGTTGGTCACGCCACCACTGGAAGGAGTAAATGTGGATAGTAGAGGTTCATCTATCAGCTCTTGGCTTAGTGAAGTTAGTGTGTGCACTCTGGAGAGTGAAGGGGCTCAGTCTTCTGATGTGTTCCTTCCACCAGGCAAGAGCATGGGCCCAGAAGCCACCTTAAATTTTGATTCCCTTGACGTGTTCCATTGTGTATCATCTCCTAGAGATGCCAAGAATTCCTTGAACGACAGCGGTTTTAGTTTTTCCGAACAAGACAGTGACAGTGTTGCCTCAAGCAAACTATCATTGACAAAGTGCCCCCCATCTCCAGATTCAACCAAAGGGTCCCTCAGATTTCCATCTAAAATAGCAAAAGACCATTCACTCAGCTCCTCCTTTCCACAAAGTCCCTCTATAGTTCACTCCAGTCTTCCAAGAAAGGTGAAACCTACCTCATCTATCTCCAGTAGTAGCAGTAGCTGCAACAACAGAGATCCACCGAGGCAAGAGGCTAAGCAAGAAAGTATTTGGCAGCGTGCAGACAAACACCCACAACTTCAGCCTTCTGACTCCAGCAACACCAGCAGGTTTGTCAGAAATCCCCCCAGCGGTATCTCTTCAAGCAAAATATCCAGCAACTGTAACAGTGCACCTCGTCCATTGAAGGTGCATGGGTCTACCTCATCTCAAAGGGTGGTTGATGGATGTGAGAAGTCGACTAGTAAGAAATCTGATCCTCCAAGCAGGATGCCTCAGCTGAGAAGAGGTGCCACCACTCTAGGAACAGTGCCCGTTATCCATTCATCAATGGACTACAAGGGCACCCAAGATGTTGCAGGAGCTACAAGCCTTAAGTTCTCCTCTCTGGGGAAAAACAGCAAGGCTAACTCACAGAAATCAAGTCATCTACCCAGACCTGGTTACACATCCCCTCCTCTGCCACCAGTGAGAAAGTCTAGTCTTGACCAAAAGACCAAGATCCTTCTACCCCAAAGTGCCTTAAAGTCAGCATATGGGGAGACAGCAAAGAGCTTTGGAGCGAGGGTAGCTGTATCAGAAGATGAGATTGAGGTTCGTCACAGAGTGGACTCCACTAGTTTGGAAACCTCCAGCCTCAAAGCTGAACATAATGTCAGAGTTGCCTCCAGTATGAAGCCCAGAGGGACAAGGGGTGAGGCTGGACATCACTATGGTAGTCAAATGTCCTTGGAGAGGTGTGAAAGCCTCTCTCTGTCCAGCCCCAGACTTGGACTTAGTAGGGAAAACAGTGGAGCGAGTTTGGGGAACAGCAGTAGCAAAGTAGGCAAATCTATACCAAGATTTGGTATCCCTAATTCATCAAGTTCCCCTATCGCTACCTGCCCATCATCCCCAGGAGGAGGAACTATAAGCAAAATTGGTCAGGTCAAAACATCAGCAAATCCTCGAGTATTTGGAGCAATCAACAGCAACAAAGCACGTTCACTATCAGCCAACAATTCCAAAGGCCTGAGCTCGTCTACTAAATCTTTGACTACTGCTGGGACTAGAAATATGAATGCCAACCTTCCTCCTTCAGGCAGAACTTCAGCTCCTCGGACTGCTGCTGCTGTCAGTAACAAACCCGGAAGAGGGACTATAATGGGCACAAAACAGGCTATACGAGCTGCCAACA
This sequence comes from Entelurus aequoreus, assembly GCF_033978785.1. Lineage (NCBI taxonomy): Eukaryota > Metazoa > Chordata > Actinopteri > Syngnathiformes > Syngnathidae > Entelurus > Entelurus aequoreus. The sequence continues at coordinate 52,202,476 of NC_084733.1, forward strand.
GCCGTGTGAGTGAACTGGCAACAGGCAGCATATCAGGCAAACACGTAAGAGGCTCTGGAGATTCGGACAGTGGCAACGACAGCGGCGTAAACGTGGGTGATGACAAAAGCCCTGTTGCCATGCTACCTTCTCCATACAGCAAAATAACAGCACCTCGGCGGCCCCAGCGTTACAGCAGTGGTCACGGCAGTGACAACAGTAGTGTGTTGAGCGGAGAGTTGCCTCCTGCTATGGGTCGCACTGCCCTCTTCTATCACAGTGGCGGCAGCAGCGGGTACGAGAGTATGATCCGTGACAGCGAAGCTACAGGGAGTGCATCCTCTGCCCACGACTCCATGAGCGAGAGTGGCGTGTCCTCTTCAGGCAGAAACAGGAGCTCCAAATACCCCAAGAAGCGAGCAACTGGTGAGATTTGGAAGTTTTACTTGTGTCGAAAATGTACTATTGTAGCAATATAGCTGTCGTTCGTGCTCTATTATCCAGGAAGGCTCTTTATCCTTTTCTTTCCATTATCCTTCCTTATTACAGTCACAAATAGCTATTTCATTGTATTTTCTTTCTCCTTGGTTCAGTCTCATCCATTATTCATACATATACGGGAAAGCAGTGATGAATGTTTTCGAAAAAAATTATTCAAACCATTTCATTGTCAGGTTAGATGAATTGAACATGAGTGATCGGAACCTCCTTTAGGTTTTTTGTCTGCCCATAGGAACATCGGTATTCAGAGCTTACACGGAACCCACAAAAATGTTCTGTCTGTAAATGTGCTGCATGCTAACTCATGAAAAGTCTATAAATATGCAACCAGCAGCCTTGCATCACTTGAAACTCATACATATTTAGCCACAGATCCCAACAAACACCAATGCATGCCCCAAATGTAACGTGTGCATTAATGTGCGTGCCTTTGTAGGCTTCCAGAGAAGACGTCTCATCCCGGCGCCCCTGCCAGACACTTCTTCCCTGGGGAAGAAAGCGGGCACAGCTGGGCAGTGGGTAGACTTGCCCCCTATGTCGGGAACACTGAAAGAGCCTTTTGAGATCAAGGTCTACGAGATCGACGATGTGGAACGCCTTCAGAGACGACGTCAGGAACAAGCTATCGAGGTGTGTGGCGGGTCATTCCTGACATGTTTTACACGCCAATGCATCTTGCTGACCTCGTCATGGATCATGTGGCGCCTGGGTCCCGTCAAGCCCACTTGCTAAGCCTCAGCCGTGTTTTGCATCTCCAACAAGTTGTGGGAATGTCTTAGTTCACTTCTTCCCAGTTTCTTTTTAAAGACCTAGACAGGAATAACACACTTCAGACGTTTGACCTTCTGTCAGCTCGGCGGCCAATCCCCCAGGGACAATGTCAATGCGGAGATTTTACCAACTCAGAATTTTGACTCCTCGGGAATGTCAAGAGTTGTGCAGGCAATTACTAACGGGATTTAAATTATATATGGACTGTTCACTAAAGCGAGAGTGAGGATAATGATCTTGTTAGAAATAGTTGAAGAATGTGCAATGAAGGAAGGACCCTCGCCACTCATCGCTGATTGCTTTTTATAGCTCCTCTTCAACGTATCATTGACTGCTCCCGTAGGTTTACCACGGCCAGGCCAAAATTACATTTGATTTTCTTTTAATTAGTTAGTGATTTATACTTTCTCCACTACACAAACTGTAGTTCCAATTAAATATAATAGAATAACTAAATATTAACATTGTAACTTTGCCTTCTCAATTTCAGCAACCATTCCAGGATGTTGACAAGGTGAGGAAATAACAGGCAAAAAACAAACGCTCTCTTCTATTTTCTGTATATTTATTCCATCACTAACAGAGTTTTTGTCTAATCTATATAGGGACTGCTGTATTTTAACAATAAGTTGAAGATGTTGGAGAGAAGGCAACAACATGTGAAGGAACTGAAATCCAAGCATGAGGTGTTGATGGAGGAGCTGGAGGACACCAAGGCTCGCCTAATGATGGATCCCAGCAAGTGGACAGGAGAATGTAAGTAATGTTTTTCCTTTTTTTTTTTGCTATTCCAGAGCTGCCAACTTTTCCGGATTTTTTGAGAGACTCTTGTCTACCAATATCAAGTTGTGATGTTTTTGTGTGGATATGAAATACTGGAGCTTTTGCTTGGAAGTTTCAAGACTTGATGAGAAGGTGGTTGATCAACACACCAACTTCCCCTCCCTTTTGCCTTGCCTTCCTTGTGCCCATCCAGGGCTGGGGATGGGAATTCAGTTCAGTTTAGTTCAGTTTCAGTTTATTTCGAACATGCATACGATACAATGTAATGCATCACACATTTCCAGTTGTTTCATTACAGCAGGTCTGAAAAGGAGTAAGAAGAAGCAGAGCTTATTTAATCCTACCCCTTTTCATACCATTGCAATTTTATCCAATTTCCTTGTTCTCTGTAACAGAACAGTGGACAAATAAATAATAGATAAATAAAATACAGCTGAGATAGGCTCCAGCGACCCCCCGCGACCCCGAAAGGGACAAGCGGTAGAAAATGGATAGATGGATACGATAGTAAGCAAACAAATATTAAATACATAAATAATCTTTGTCTCAATAAAAAAAAAATAAAAAAAAAAGGGTTCAAGATGTTCATCATAATTCTTGTTCTGTGTACTTTGTGAACACTTGTAGTTTGAACAGTCTCCTAAACTGAATCATATTGGAGCTTTGTTTGATTTCTTTGCTTAATCCATTCCATAATTGAATTCCACATACTGATATACTAAAGGTTTTAAGTGTTGTACGAGCATACAAATGTTTTGAATTAGATTTTCCTCTAAGGTTGTATTTGTCCTCTTTTGGGGACGGCGTGGCGAAGTTGGTAGAGTGGCTGTGCCAGCAATCGGAGGGTTGCTGGTTACTGGGGTTCAATCCCCACCTTCTACCATCCTAGTCACGTCCATTGTGTCCTTGGGCAAGACACTTCACCCTTGCTCCTGATGGGTGCTGGTTAGCGCCTTGCATGGCAGCTCCCGCCATCAGTGTGTGAATGTGTGTGTGAATGGGTGAATGTGGAAATACTGTCAAAGCGCTTTGAGTACCTTGAAGGTAGAAAAGTATAACCCATTTATCATTTATCATTTACATAATGTTAGCTGTTTGCAAATGCACCAAATCGTTGAATTTCAATAATTGTGATTTAATAAATAAAGGGTTTGTATGTTCTCTATATCCAACATTATGTATTATTCTAATTAATCTTTTTGTAACACAGTTAGTGAATGAAGTGCACATTTGTAGTTGTTTCCCCATATTTCTACATAGTAACTCAGATATGGTAACACTAGTGAGCAGTAAAGAATATGAAGTGATTTTTGGTCTAGAACATGTTTAGCTTTATTGATCATTATTTTCCCGTTCCGATTCCACTTTCGGTTCTCTTATCGATTTTTATTTGGGGAAAAAAGAGAATAAAAAGGTGGATTAGCATCAATTGCGTTTAGTTTAGAGGTAACTTCACCTTACAAAGCCCACAGTGAGGTCTTAAGAGGCACATAATACACAAAAATTACTTTTAAAAATAAATATAAGAAACAAATAGTCTTCAATATTCTTCTGTCTTCTAATTTTTCTGTCTAAAAGGTATGTGGAACTTAACAAGAATGTAACATTTAGGAACATTTTTAAACTTGTAGGAATCTTTTGTCATCTTTCTAGAAAATATATTGGTGTAACTCAAAATATTATAATGGTTTATTTAGATTGACAAAGTGAAACTATCATATACCTAACATGCAACTCAATATTGTCATGTCTGTTTATCATGTTTTGGTTTGGCCATGTGCTGTTTATTTCTTGGACTCTTTTTAGTTCCTGGTTGTACACTTCCTTGTTTGTTTTGTTTCCATAGCAACTAATTCGTTTTCACTTGTCACGTCACGCACCTGTTTCACGTTTTGAGTCACGCACCTGTTTTCACCAATCATGTCACTGTTATTTAAAGCCTGTCTTTTTCTGTTGGTCTTCCTGGCGACATCACCTTCTCCACACATTCACACTCCTGCCACTCTGATGATCCATGCTGCTCTTTTTCATGTTTTTTCTCATGCCAAGTAAGTTTTGTTTATTAAGACCACAGTTAGTGTTTTTGTTTCTTTGTTCATAGTTTTTGTGCCCACGTGCATGTCTTTTGTTTCTTAGTCAAGTTTGTATTTCCGCCTTTGTGCGCACCATTTGTTTGCTTCCTTTTTTAGTTTATTAGTGTTAAAAATAAATCATGTATTTAAATTCACGTCTTGCACGCGCCAATTTTCCATTGCCTTCTGGAGAAACACAACCCGACCGAGAACCTAGTCCTGACAGTAGGACGCCAGCAGAAGAGTTTCTCCGCAAGAAAATTGGACAATTTTGACGAGGCAGCGTGGGAGGTCCTCCGCGCGATGGAGGAAGAGACGCTGTGTTATTCCTCCAGGAAGCGCAGAGACCTGATGTGGGGGCCAGATGGAAATCTGGTGCCATTGAGCTCCAGTTGGTCCGAGAACGGCGCTGCGTCACCGCAGTCTCGGAAGTGCCGCTCCAGACCAAGGACATCAGGGAAGGCGAGCGGACAGCACGCGGCGCTGCCGCAGGCTCCTCCCTCTCCGGGCGGAAGCAGGTTGCTGCCAGCTCCGCAGCTCCAAAATGACATCACAGACCAGGATTTTTTTTTCCTGAACTCTTTTTCTTTTGATCACCCGCCCCCAGCAAAAGACTCTAAGTCCAAGATAGAGCACTATCAAAACATGTTTTTAGAAATAAGAGCATGTCAATCACAGTCACCCAGTTTTCATGCCCCGCCCCCCAGGACTCAAGTCACGCCCATGTCACAAAACATTTTTTTCTCACTCACAAAGTCCCAGGTAGAAAAAGAGACACTTTTTGGACAGTTTGGAGGGGAGGATTCTGCCCCCCTCCCGACCTCCCTCCAACCACCCCAAAAGACGGTTCCAGACCGCGGGGAGCGCGTCTGGGATCCGCTCCTTGAGGGGGGGGGGCTAGGGCTGGGAATTGTTCAGGTGGGGTGGGTCAGCTTCGTCACGCCAAGCCACAGCCACCAGCACGGCCGCCACCACCAGTCTTTCGTCACGCCAAGCCACAGCCACCAGCACGGCTGCCACCACCAGTCTTTCGACCTGCCAAGCCACAGCCTCCAGCTAGGCCACCTCCACCTGCACCACGTCAAGGTTCACCACGCCCAGCTCCACGCCAAGCGCCACCAGTCGCAGCTCCACGGCAGGCGCCACCAGTCGCAGCTCCACGCCAAGCGCCACCAGTCGCAGCTCCACGACGCCAAGCGCCGCCCGTGGCTGCCCCACGCCGCCAAGTGCCGCCCGTGGCTGCCCCACGCCGCCAAGTGCCGCCCGTGGCTGCCCCACGCCAAGACCAAAGCCAAGACCAAGAACCGCCAAGTGACCAAGAACCGCCAAGTGACCAAGACCAAGAACCGCCAAGTGACCAAGACCCTCCAAGCCCAGACCAAGACCCTCCAAGCCCAGACCAAGACCAAGACCCTCCAAGCCCAGACCAAGACCAAGACCCTCCAAGCCCAGACCAAGACCAAGACACCCCAAGCCCAGACCAAGACCAAGACACCCCAAGCCCAGACCAAGACCAAGACACCCCAAGCTCAGACCAAGACCAAGACCCCCCACACCAAGACCAAGACCAAGACCCTCCACCCCAAGACCAGGCACCGCCACGCCAAGACCCTCCAAGCAGCCAAGACCCTCCAAGCGGCCAAGACCAAGCTTCGCCGCCCAAAGCGCCACGCCAAGCTTCGCCGCCCGAAGCGCCACGCCAAGCTTCGCCGCCCGAAGCGCCACGCCAAGCTTCGCCGCTCGACGCGCCACGCCAAGCTTCGTCTGCAGCACCCGCACCTGCGTCATCTGCGGCTTCCACACCTGCAATGACGACGACGCGCCTGCCTCCTCGCCTGCCACAGTTGTGGCCACTACCTGGTCGTCCGCCACGCCAAGTGCGCCCACCTCATTGTCGGCCACACATGTGGGCCTTCCCGGGTCGCCCACCTCGCCTGTGGCGGCGGCGTTCCACTCGCCGCCGCCACATGACTATGCCTCGGTGGATTCGGGGCCACTTGGCCTGGCGACCCACCGCCATGTCCCCCTCCTGCCCTCCCATGACTCTGATCCTGTTTTTTGTTTTTGGACATCTGGGATCTGTCCGTAAGGGGGGGGGTTCAGTCATGTCTGTTTATCATGTTTTGGTTTGGCCATGTGCTGTTTATTTTTTGGACTCTTTTTAGTTCCTGGTTGTACACTTCCTTGTTTGTTTTGTTTCCATAGCAACTCATTAGTTTTCACCTGTCACGTCACGCACCTGTTTCACGTTTTGAGTCACGCACCTGTTTTCACCAATCATGTCACTGTTATTTAAAGCCTGTCTTTTTCTGTTGGTCTTCCTGGCGACATCACCTTCTCCACACATTCACACTCCTGCCACTCTGATGATCCATGCTGCTCTTTTTCATGTTTTTTCTCATGCCAAGTAAGTTTTGTTTATTAAGACCACAGTTAGTGTTTTTGTTTCTTTGTTCATAGTTTTTGTGCCCACGTGCATGTCTTTTGTTTCTTAGTCAAGTTTGTATTTCCGCCTTTGTGCGCGCCATTTGTTTGCTTCCTTTTTTAGTTTATTAGTGTTAAAAATAAATCATGTATTTAAATTCACGTCTTGCACGCGCCAATTTTCCATTGCCTTCTGGAGAAACACAACCCGAGAACCTAGTCCTGACAAATATATTTCAAACCTTCTTTTGATTTAATTTAGATGATTATGGTTTACAGCTTATGAAAACCGTGAATTGAAATTTTTTGAAATGATCATCAAAATTATTATAAAGGCTAGACATATCTCACTTGGCATAAGGTAATATCACATCTCAGTTTCACATTTGAAGTTGAAACGTGGACATGGCTGGACTTTTACACAATATTCTCATTTTAAAGGCCTACTGAAACCTACTACTACCGACCACGCAGTCTGATAGTTTATATATCAATGATGAAATCTTAACATTGCAACACATGCCAATACGGCCGGGTTAACTTATAAAGTGACTTTTAAAACTTCCCCGGAAATATCCGGCTGAAACGTCGCGGTATGATGATGTATGCGCGTGACGAAGTTAGAGTAACGGAAGTTATGGTACCCGTAGAATCCTATACAAAAAGCTCTGTTTTCATTTCATAATTCCACAGTATTTTGGACATCTTTTGCAATTTGTTTAATGAACAATGAAGGCTGCAAAGAAGACAGTTGTAGGTGGGATCGGTGTATTAGCAGCGGACTACAGCAACACAACCAGGAGGACTTTGTTGGAGCGCTAGCCGCGCTAGCCGCGCTAGCCGCGCTAGCCGCCGACCTCACCTTGACTTCCTACGTCTCCGGGCCGCCAAACGCATCGGGTGAAGTCCTTCGTCCTTCTGCCGATCGCTGGAACGCAGGTGAGCACGGGTGTTGATGAGTAGATGAGGGCTGGCTGGCGTAGGTGGAGAGCTAATGTTTTTAGCATAGCTCTGTGAGGTCCCGTTGCTAAGTTAGCTTCAATGGCGTCGTTAGCACAGCATTGTTAACCTTCGCCAGCCTGGAAAGCATTAACCGTGTATTTACATGTCCACGGTTTAATAGTATTGTTGATTTTCTATCTATCCTTCCAGTCAGAGGTTTATTTTTTTGTTTCTATATGCGGTTAAAGCACGATGCTATCACGTTAGCTCGTAGCTAAAGCATTTTGCCGATGTATTGTCGTGGAGATAAAAGGCACTGAATGTCCATTTTGCGTTCTCGACTCTCATTTTCAAGAGGATATAGTATCCGAGGTGGTTTAACATACAAATCCGTGATCCACAATAAAAAAAGGAGAGTGTGGAATCCAATGAGCCAGCTTGTACCTAAGTTACGGTCAGAGCGAAAAAAGATACGTCCATCACTGTCTCTCAAGTCCTTCACTGTAACGTTCCTCATCTACGAATCTTTCATCCTCGCTCAAATTAATGGGGTAATCATCACTTTCTCGGTCCGAATCTCTCTCGCTCCATTGTAAACAATGGGGAATTGTGAGGAATACTAGCTCCTGTGACGTCACGCTACTTCCGGTACAGGCAAGGCTTTTTTTTATCAGCGAGCAAAAGTTGCGAACTTTATCGTCGATTTTCTCTATTAAATCCTTTCAGCAAAACTATGGCAATATCGCGAAATGATCAAGTATGACCCATAGAATGGATCTGCTATTCCCGTTTGAATAAAAAAAAATCATTTCAGTAGGCCTTTAAGTGAAAATGTCGTTGCAGGAAAACACGCAACTTTTCTCCGACTACAATTGTTTGTATCGGTTGGGCGCTGCCATTTTGCTGTTTGACGTCACTACGCACGTTGCGTAATGACTTCATTCCCAACCTGGCATCATTAACGGAATCGTTTGAAAAATTGGCAAGATATTCCAAAGAATTGATACACTGGGAACCGCTTCTTAACAAGAACCGGTTTTCGATTCCCATCCCTATTCAAGGCCTAGGCTTTTTGTGGTCCGAAAGTGGATTTTCTTTGTGGCCCGATTTTAGTCTTTAACTCGTGTAACACTTTATAGGCACTATAGGCAGTGATGTGGGCTCTGTACCGAGGATGTCGTTGTGGCTTGTACAGCCCTTTGAGACACTTGTGATTTAGGGCTATATAAATAAACATTGATTGATTGATTGATTGATTGATGTGCGGTAACAAGCTACAAGTAGCAACGCTACGTAGCTTAACTACATTTCGCAATAGCGTGGCGGTAGCGTTGCTACTTTTTGAACCATTAGCGATTGGTGATAGCTTAACTATTTTTAGACCCATGTAGTGATATGTAGCATTCAAATAAGCTACACGTTACAAAGAGAAAATATGGACTGCAAATCCATCCATTCATTATTGCTTGTCCCTCCCAGGGATCCAAGGGGGGGAAAACAAACAATTACAGAGAAACTTTTTTGTAATACGTTGGTTTACGTATTAAGAGTCACGATTGGCTGAGGTCAAGGGAAAACATTACGGCAGGCCAATCAGAGGCAAGATATGGGCGGGTCATGGCGCTTTAAAACTAGGAAGTAAAATCAAAATTGGCAGAATGACAGAGACCACATAAGGCGATTGAGGGTCTTGTTTCTATAATTATGTTTCTTCCAGGGTGCATCAATAAGTCATTTAACAGTACTTTTGTTAAATTTACATTAAAAAAAAATAAATAAATAAATAAATAAATTCACATTATTAAGTACATTTGAAAAAAACTTTCTGTTTTGTTCTGGCTAACTTGACAGTGCAAAGCTGCGTAAGCCAACAACTCAGGGAGGAGGTTAGCGATGGGAAAGTGTCAATACAGATTACTCCATGCTGCTTACTTAACACTGGTATGAAAGCTACATAGGATTCACAAAAATATTTTCACTTTTATAGATTTCTGTTCATGTAAAGATGGAGTTTGTTAATGTCTGTTTTGTGAGACAAATGTTTTGCACTTTTGGCCAGGTTATTGTCATTTTGCCACTGTGATTTCTGTTGAAACTGTTTTTTATCCTGTGCTGAAATGTCCCCATTCTGATAGAAAGTATATATTTAGTTTTTTATCTAATATTCTTATTATTGTTTAAATGACCTTAACTTAATTTGTTTCCAGTATTTACCCCTCATTTTTAACTTTGCAAGTTAATTACATTTAATCGAGAGTTACTGGTAGCTTAGCGTTTTACATTTTCCAAGTAGCTTACCCATCACTGGCTATAGGGCTGACTGCAGCCAAGTGAGTATTCTAATACTCTACAGTCGTCCCTTTCTACATCGTGTTCTGTAGGTTGCGGCTTGTAAAAGTGACTATGTGGGTGTTATTTCATGTCGAAAGGGCTTTCCTAATGTTAAAAATTGTATTTAGTAAGTCGTAACCTGTTTATGTTCCAGTTAAAAATATATTCTATTTATGATGAAATTATTTAAAAAAATAATTTGCCAGGCAAGGACAACACTAATTAACAGCAATAAACAAGATTTTACAGTATTACTCTTGGATACCAGAATAGATTTGGCAATAGGAGCCTGAGTGTGTGCGTTAGAGACACAACCAACAATAATGTAGTTGAAGTATGTTTATAATTAAATATTTAAAAATAATGTATTATTAATATTCAAGATTTGTATTTACTATCAATAATCACATATGAATAATGGACAAAAAAAACTATATAAATGGCAAATGGGTTATACTTATATAGTGCTTTTCTACTTTCAAGGTACTCAAAGCGCTTTGACACTATTTCCACATTCACCCATTCACACACGCATTCACACACTGATGGCGGGAGCTGCCATGCAAGGCCCTAACCACGACCCATCAGGAGCAAGGGTGAAGTGTCTTGCTCAAGGACACAACGGACGTGACGAGATTGGTAGTAGGTGGGGATTGAACCAGGAACCCTCAGGTTGCTGGCACGGCCACTCTCCCAACCACGCCACACCGTCCCCAACTACAATTCTGTTCAATTCAATTTATTGACTAGTCATGTGTTTAAATTTCAGATAATGTCCAAAGTTCTGTCACAATGTAATCTGTCTCCATGACGGCGATTGATTAGCAAGTATATTTATGGGCTTTTAATGGAGTGAAATTATTACAGTTTCTCACTGGATCGGTTCGCAGCTGAGTGTGAAGCGACTGGGATGAGAATCAGCACCTCCAAGTCCGAGTCCATGGTTCTCGCCCGGAAAAGGGTGGAGTGCCATCTCCGGGATGCGGAGGAGACCCTGCCCCAAGTGGAGGAGTTCAAGTACCTCGGAGTCTTGTTCACGAGTGAGGGAAGAGTGGATCGTGAGATCGACAGGTGGATCGGTGCGGCGTCTTCAGTAATGCGGACGCTGTATCGATCCGTTGTGGTGAAGAAAGAGCTGAGCCGGAAGGCAAAGCTCTCAATTTACCGGTCGATCTACGTTCCCATCCTCACCTATGGTCATGAGCTTTGGGTTATGACCGAAAGGACAAGATCACGGGTACAAGCGGCCGAAATGAGTTTCCTCCGCCGGGTGGCGGGGCTCTCCCTTAGAGATAGGGTGAGAAGCTCTGTCATCCGGGAGGAGCTCAAAGTAAAGCCGCTGCTCCTCCACATCGAGAGGAGCCAGATGAGGTGGTTCGGGCATCTGGTCAGGATGCCACCCGAACGCCTCCCTAGGGAGGTGTTTAGGGCACGTCCGACCAGTAGGAGGCCACGGGGAAGACCCAGGACACGTTGGGAAGACTATGGCTCCCGGCTGGCCTGGGAAGGCCTCGGGATCCCCCGGCAGGAGCTGGACAAAGTGGCTGGGGAGAGGGAAGTCTGGGCTTCCCTGCTTAGGCTGCTGCCCCCGCGACCAGACCTCGGATAAGCGGAAGAAGATGGATGGATGGATGGATGGACTATTACAGTTGACTCACTGCTGAATAGCAGAAAAAGTATAATTTTATCTAAGCGGTAATTCAGTCCATCAAAGTAGAACAAAGAAGCACCTGCAGAACACCACGACCACACAGCTAAGGAAGCATCATACATTTTTAAAATGTACTTATGCGTCTTGTAAGGCTCACACGCACAAAATGAAACCAACCAATCAGGTTTCCTGAATTAAAAAAACACCAAATGTTGGCAGCATCTTCATCATCTGACTTATCAAACTTGTGTTTTTTTTCCCTGAACAGTCGACGTGGACCAGAATTTGGATAACGATTCTCCGGAGTACCTGGAGGTCTTAACGCGGGTCACGGAGGACCTGGAGTTTTGTGTCAACCTGTGCAAGTCGCGAGTCATGATGGTGACGTGCTTCGACATCAGCAGCGCGCCGGGAGCTGCCGCACAGGAGGGGCCGCGGGAAGTTGAAGTCTGAGGACGAGTGAAAGTGGATGCGGAAGTGGAAAAAAAGCGAAGGATGGTTCTATGTAGCAGCCGCTTCACGGATATTACTGAAACGAAGATGACAAGAGGGCCGTGTCTTTGCGTGAGAAGGGGAAGTCGTAACCACTTTGCTACAGTGCCTCGTTGTCCAGAACGTGTTTCATGGCGGCGAAACGAAACGTGAGCACAAATGCCTTTCAGGCATAGCAGTGGCCGTCACTTACTGGAAAAGTCAGTGAACACCTGGAAGTGCCTTTTTCTATTCTTTTCATTCGGTGCAGGTATCTGAAACATACCTAGGCAAACCCTGAACATACACAAATATTTTATATTGCATTGTAAAGTGTATTTATGATCATGTGGTGTGTACAAATCTCACTCAAAGGGAGGAATTGAAGAGCAGTTAAAAACCCCCCAGAAAAAAAGCAATAAGCTAATGTTATTGCGCTCCCAGACTTTGCCTTTTTCTCTTATTTGAAACCTCAGTCAGCATTTTTGTCATGATCACTCTTGCGCCTTACGTTCACTTTTGTAGTTCCGACTGGACTCTGTTCTCTCATCAAGGATGCATTGTCGTCGTCTCTCCTCACTTGCCAGCTGGATCGCGGAAGCTTGCGAGTTGGAGCGAATGTTTGATTGGTCCCCCCAGTTGCCTTGACCACAATGAGTCTCAGTGGATGCACACTAAGGTAGAGCAGCACTTCTACACCTGCTCGGCCAAAAACGAGACATGAAGCCAAAACATATCAATCAGAGAGCCACTGTGATGGACAGTTAGTGTTGGTGTTCTCTTTGGTGCCTCCACGTGCTCATTTTCTACAAGAATAGCCCGACATGGGGTTCGAACTATACAATGTCGCACAAAAGAGGCACAGAGAAAGCACAAATCTTCCTGTTGTTGACTTTTTTTTGTTTCTAGCCGAGCCTCAGCTCTATGCATTCCAAGCCTTTTTTTTACTGAAACTACTGTCAGACTATCATTACTGACTTGGAAGCGCTGCAGCAGCAGCCCATTATTTGTTTTGGATTTTTACATCTAGGCAAGTTATAAATGGCGTTTAACTACTCCACTTCATCATTGCTACTTTTTGCAGCGAGTACGAGCACATGAGTGAGAAAAAAACTAAACTTTTTTTGTATTTTGGTGCGTTTGAGTTCTACTGGATAAGTAGGACAACAGGAATTTGTTTACTTTCTTCAACAAAGATGTCCTCTCTCAGGCCCTCTCTGAAGATGCTGCATGAGATTTTTTTAATCACTGTTAGGGATGATTTCTACTCCATTTTTATCATTCTAATTTTTTACAATAATTTCACTGATGTGGATTTAGGCTTGTGAATTAACCAAACCAAGACCTTTTTTCCCCAGAAATTATTTTATGTAAGGTCATGTTTCATATCGAAACCCATATTTTCGAATATCTTTGTTCTTTTGTATAGGATTTTCAAACACTGTGTATACATGTATGATATGGCAGCTTGTGTTTTACTTTTACAGTATCTGTGAATAAAATACTTCTTCTTAATGATGATGCAGTCTGATTGGTATTTTTAGGCATTATGTCACCGAATGAACCACAGCTCCCCAGAGCCTACAGTAGTGATGGGTAAGTGAGTGTATGGCACACTCACTACCTGTATCAACACTGCACTGATACTGTATTAGTGTTTCCTAATTATCCTAATTGGATTAAAAAATGCACTGCATTTGACCTGCAAATAAAATTTGTAGTTTGTTTATTAATATTCATATCAGCTGCTGCAATTGTTTTTGGGCTCTAAAATTACAAAAATGCTGTGATACATGCAAGGGAATACACACACAGTCATACATAACAATATGACCACATTCAAAATAAAACATAACTTCCACATGACATACAATAATGTTATGCTAATGTAGGAGTACACAATAACCATAAAGGTGTTTGTTTACAGAAAAGTCAAAGCCTTCACAAAAACGGTACAGATTATGTGCGTGCAATCAAGTTGAGAACCAAAACTAGACCCAAAGAAAAAATCTGTAAATGTTAATATTTTACAGAATGTTACTGAATTTATTCCAAAAATAAACAATTAAGAACAGATACTTTTTTTTAATGAACAGTTGTGCAGAAAGGAATAAGAAACATGTAACTCTGGCCAATGACCAAAATGGTTAACAAAAAAAGAAAATGCACATTATTTGGCGCTATAAGATCAAAATTATTCCTCAGTTTTTTATTTTATTTTTTTATTTTTATTTTTCATTTTAAATTTTAGTGCATTTTTTTAATTATTTTTTTTAAACAGATTACAATTTATAATTTAACTTATATCAGCAACCTGCCGTTTCAAACGGGAAAATTCCCAAAACAAAATGAAAATAGAAAAAGTTGTCGTCCCGACACCGAGATCATTATTCATGCGTTCGTTACATCTCGATTACTGTAACGCATTATTTCCTGGTCTCCCTATGTCTAGCATTAAAAGATTACAGTTGGTACAAAATGCGGCTGCTACACTTTTGACAGAAACAAGAAAGTTTGATCATATTACGCCTATACTGGCTCACCTGCACTGGCTTCCTGTGCACTTAAGATGTGACTTTAAGGTTTTACTACTTACGTATAAAATACTAAACGGTCTAGCTCCATCCTATCTTGCTGATTGTATTGTACCATATGTCCCGGCCAGAAATCTGCATTCAAAGAACTCCAGCTTATTAGTGATTCCCAGAGCCAAAAAAAAGTCTGTGGGCTTTTAAGCGTTTTCTATTCGGGCTCCAGTACTATGGAATGCCCTCCCGGTAACCGTTAGAGATGCTACCTCAGTAGAAGCATTTAAGTCCCATCTTAAAACTCATTTGTATACTCTGGCCTTTAAATAGACCCCTTTTTAGACCAGTTGATCCGCTTTCTCTCTTTTCTGCTGAGGAGAGGTTATCTTGTGACCATGGATCAGCCTCCACGGAGGATGCGTTAGCTGTTCCAAGTACCCAGGGTGGACCACTTCTCTGTGCATCAGTTGGTGACGTCTCTGCGCTGCTGACCTGTCTCCATTCAAGATGATCCCCTGCTGGCCCCATAATGGACTGGACTCTCACAGTATTAACCGTACCCACTCAGCATCTATTGTACTGGTCACCCAAGGGGCTGGGGAGTCCCCACATCTGCGGTCCCTTCCAAGGTTTCTTGTTGTTTCCATTGGGTTGAGTTTTTTCTTGCCCTGATGTGGGATCTGAGCCGAGGATGTCGTTGTGGCTTGTGTAGCCCTTTGAGACGTTTGTGATTAAGGGCTATATAAATAAACTTTGATTGATTGATTGATAAACGACATTTGTTTAGTAACAAAGGACTTAAAGTTAGTATTATTTGCAGACGACACGGCTGCATTTTGTTCAAGAGAGAACACAGAAGCTAATACAAATAATAGAAAAAATTCACAAGTTAAAAAGATGATTTGACAAAAACAGATCTTTGAATCTCAGTAAAACTAAAAAAATGCAATTCGGTAACAGCAGAAAAGAAAGTCAAGAAGTTTTTCAGTCAAATGACACAGCAGCTGTATTGATTACAGTGTCTTTTTCTTAAAATGACACACTCATCGAGGGACACAGTAGCACTTCCTTTTGTAAGGCATTGATGCTTAACTAGCTAGCAGCACTCATGCAGCCCCCCTGACGACGCTACCATGGTTGATTGTAGGCAAGACACTCATGTTGCCAGACAACACATACAATATAACATTTGTAATATACAACATAATTGTCAAATGAAGGACTTCTGCTATGAAGTGACACGTTGATTAACATGTTAGTCATGGCTGCATCTTGTTGCACTTAGAAGTTGCTGTCTGAGTGGAAACAGTTGCAGGGAGTCGCGGCAGACGTCTGCGCTAAGCCGACATATCGTAGCCCGCTTTGCCTCAAGGCTTTAATCATTTGCAGGGAGCTGACTCTTGTGAACAAGAATGAGTTCACTGAAAAGTCAGGAGTCCCCTCTCATGCTGAACCCATTTTACCTCAACCTCGCTGTAACCTTGTATTGGAGCTTTCTGCAAAGTCTTCACTTTTTGTTCAAGAACAATCTCCCCCAGTTCTCTGGACATTTCATATATTTCCCTTTACAAATGCCTCAAGTCTTTGTTGCCATTATTGCCTAACTACATTCAATCAGCTGCTTTCAAGCCTATTCTAATGGAGTTTTCTTTAGTTCAAACGTCATTGGACTTAAGTTTTGTTTTAACTTTAGGCCTATCCGCATATTGCATCATCTTATGTCTACAAAGGAACGGCCCTACTCAAATTAAAACAGCAACAAGATACAGAACTAGAAAAAGCCATGCATTTGAGAATAAAGTAAAAATATTGTGAGTAAAGTAGAAGTGTAATTATTAAAGAAATGTTATCATTCTGCAATAAAAAAGATGCATTGTTAAAGTGGCAAAGTACAAATATAAAATATAATGTCACAATTTAACAAGATATTACCAAAATAATGTCAGTGTTACAAGAATGATGTTGTAATTAAAAACACAACATTTATTACTGTTTTACAGGGAAAAAAGACATTTTACAAGAACAGTGTTGAAATATTACAAGACAGTTAGTGTTCAATTTTCTTTTTTCTGTTTTTTAACAAAATTAAAATCAAAATACTGTATTTTTCAGACTTTAAGACACTACTTTTTTCTTTTAACCCGGTGGCTTAAAAAATGGTGGGCTAATTTATGGATTTTTCTTCGCTAACGACCGTACATGTATTTGTATTCAACAAATACATTTCAACACAGACAGAGACACTGAAAAGTTATGTTATTGTTTGTGCTATGGCGTCATCTTTTAGACGAGTTTTGCTCACTCTTACTGCTGGGGTTCAAAAATGTACTTCCTGTTTTGTGCCTTGAACCCGTAGTATATCCCGTTTTGTCTACTATTTGTATATAGCGTTTCTGCTTGAAAGGGTTTTGCATTCATCACTCTAATCAATCAAGTTTTACAATAGAACTAAAACAATTCATACTTTCTAAACTGTCCCACATGTGATGTCTGTAGGAGTGTTTTAATGCATGTGCTATGTGCTATCGTAATATAATCAAGCTAGAATCGTTAGCATTAGTGAATGTGCTAGCATGTTTACAAGTGTCTGTATTAGTATTATTAACTTACAATGGCATTCTTTTTGGATTGTTTTGGTTTCGTAAACTCACCAAAACGTCACCGTGGAGTTATTGAATCTGTTTAGCTGATTAGAGAGCTAACTTCTGCAGCAAGTGGGTCCATGACGATGACTTCGGTTCTGTCTGATCAGCTGTGTTACAGGCACTGTTCGAAAACAATTAAGGTATGTAATATTTGTAAATAAACATTTACAAAATCTTTTTTACCGGTGTATATCTGCGGCTTATAGTCAGTCCGGTACGGCTAATATATGTAAAATATTTGTTTCTTCTAAAATGTTGTGGTTGCGGCTTGAATACCGCTGCGCTCTATAGGCCGGAAAATACGGTACTGAAATTTTGCAAGAAACGTCTCAATCTGTGAAAAAAGTTTCAATTTTGTTAAATTTTTACTTTGCAAGAGTTAAGAACAAATATGATTACAATGAATGTTCACATATTACAAGACATATTTTTTTAAATTTTTACTAAAGAAAGAATATACAAAATAATACAAGAAAATGTGTTTTCATGTGTTTTGTTGTGTTCTGGCTTGGTTTTGTTGGTCATGACATCTGAATTTATTTATGAGGATGCAGAGATGACAGGCGGTAAAATGTATTTATAACATTAAAAATATGCAGCAGGGAAGTGCACATGAAGCATAGGCAAGCAAGCTATGAAGGTTTAGGTGCAAAGCAAAAAGCACAATAAAAAGCATTCTGATTGGCAACCAGGGACAGGTGAGTAAGTGAGGGAGCCAGTGCTCAGGAGAAATAGTATTAAAAAGAAGGTAAACAGGTAATGTAAACAAAAAGAAGAGAGCTGGACAGGAAATAAAATAAACTAAAAGTAATTGTCATGAGATATGATGACATGTTTATAACAAACAAGTAAGCAAAGTTTGAATTTTACATCAGACATGTTTTGAGGGGAAAAGTCTTATGACAGTAACATCAAAATATGACACTGATAAATATCAAATATTAACAAAAGTCGTAATTTAACATAATTAGTCAAAACATTTTGAGGATTTCAAAATGTAACAACGAAACCATTTTGTTAGAGTAAAGTAAAAATGTTATATTTTTACCAATATATTTCGGTCAATGTCGAAATATAACAAGAAAATGATCTTCCTTCTCCAAAACAAAGTGCACATATTTTAACTTTGTCTGATGTATTTTTTCTTTTTTAGCATTTCTTGTTTTCATCACTTTTAAGCAAGCTTATCTTTTGGTTAACTTCTGCGTTCGGGTCGCGTTGTAGCAATGGTCTTTTGAGTCCAATAACAAGGCAAAAATACAAAAGGGGACATTCTGCACAGAGGCGCACAGGAAACCTAGCTCAGCATAATAAACAACGATTTACACGTATGTTGTAGCTTAAAGCTAACCAGGAACATAACAGTAGCATAGAGTGAATCGCCAATGTAACAGTCGCGCGTAGCGAACAATTGACCTGCAACTTCACGCAGAGTGACACCAGTATACAAAGCTCTCTGATAGGTGATCAGCTGATCACTAATCAGAGGCAGGTGTGATAAATTAGCGCCTCTAATGACGAACAAGGTACCGTATTGTTCGGACTATAAGGCGCACTTAAAATCCTAAAATTTTCTCAAAAATCGACAGTGCGCCTTATAACCAGGCGCGCCTAATGTACGGAACCATTTTGGTTGTGCTTACTGACATCGAAGCTATTTAATTTGGTACATGGTGTAATGATAAGTGTGACCAGTAGATGGTAGTCACACAAAAGAGATATGTGTAGACTGCATAATGACGCCAGTAAACAACACCAAAACTTTAAATGTTTTATTGAGAACATAAAACATTAAACACAGCCTCAAAATCTGTCAAAATGTTTTAGTACGACTCTGGTAAGCTAAGAAGCCGCAGTGCTTGATGGATTGTCGGAACATTAAGGCTACCGTAGTCAGACGTACTGTGCTTTTGTTTCACAATATTACGCAAAACCAACTTTTCTTACCTTCTGGTACCTGCTTTTTCTGTATCTTCCTGTTATGTAACATTCATCCTACGCTGTTGTCATTTTTAATATAAAGTAGCGTAAAGTTCTAATTTATATCTGTCAGTAGACTCGCTATGGAAGCGCTAAAAACCACCGGTGTAGTGGGTTTACATAATTCACCCACAGAACTTTAGTTATTAGAGAGTTCCCGTCGGATGTTTTTTCACGGGACACATTTCCAGCATTGTTGTTGCACTAGTGAGCCACGGATGAGGCTCAGTAGTTGATTGAAGTAAAGTCTGAATGACATTAAAACAGTTAGCTCCATCTTTTGACACTCCTTCGACTGCCGTCCTTGCACTCTACACCGCTACAACAAAGATGACGGGGAGAAGACTCTGTGGAAGGTGAGCCACGTAAATAAGACCGCCCACAAAACGGCGCATCCTGAAGCGACTCTCAGAAAGTGACTTGAAGATGATCTGTAAAACATAATCTATGCAACATTTTGACCAAAGAACCACCATTAAATGTTATGTAGACCACAAGGAAGTGTTTTACATTTGGCCAAAAAAAATCTGAATATGACCCCTTTAATGCGCCTTATAATCTGGTGCACCTCCTCGGCAGTGCACCTTATAATCCGGTGCGTATAGTCCGGAAAAATACTGTAAACAAGGAGGGAAGACACGCTGGCAACATAAATATAACCTCAAAACTCAAGAAAACCCCCAACAAAGGCAAAACAAGTCATGACATGGACCTAACTTCTAAATGCTGTGAATGCATGAGATCGTCAAAACACCGAATTGCTGCATATTTAATATGAATCTTTTATGGTTTTATCACCAATGAACAGCCATAATGTGAGGACCAAGGTATTATTAATATTAATAAAAATTACCTAGCATAATGATTATGGTTATATTTATGGTATTAATCTATTTCGAACATGCATACAATTAAAATGTGATCCATTACATATTTACAGTTTCACATTTCAACATGTCCGAAAAGGAGTAGGAAGAAGCCAAGCTAATATTACACACTGATATCATGCAAATGAAACTTAATTATTTGACGAATAAAAGAAATATAAAAAAACAAATAACAAATTAAATAATATCACAATATTAATATTACATTATTGTGCTCATAATTTCAATATCTTACAACAAAACGTTACAATTTTACAGGGTAATGTTGAATTGTGGGGGTGCTGGAGCCTATCCCATCTGCACTCGGGCGGAAGGCGGGTTACACCCTGGACAAGTCTCCACCTCATCGCAGGGCCAACACAGATAGACAGACAACATTCACACTCACATTCACACACTAGGGCCAATTTAGTGTTGCCAATCAACCTATCCCCAGGTGCATGTCTTTGGAGGTGGGAGGAAGCCGGAGGGAACCCACGCAGTCACGTGGAGAACATGCAAACTCCACACAGAAAAACCCCGAGCCACGCACTAACCCCTGTTCCACCCTGCTGCTATGTGCTAATATAACTTCCATAAATGTACACTTATCAAAAATATAAACACAACACTTTTGTTTTTGCTTTCATTTTTCATGAGTTGAACTCAAAACATTTTACTATATAAACAAAATACCTATTTCTCTCAAATATTGTTCACAAATCTGTCTAAAACTGTCAAGATCATCCATCCCATGTCACAGGTGTCAAGAGGCTGATTAAACATGATTATTGCACAGTTGTGCCTTAAGCTACCCACAACAAAAGGCCACGCCGAAATGTGCAGTTTTATCACACAGCACAATGCCACAGATGTCACAGGTTTTGAAGGAGTGTGTAGTTGGCATGCAGGAATGTCCACCAGAGCTGTTGCCCGTTAATTGAATGTTCATTTCTGTACCATAAGCAGTCTCCAAAGGAGTTTTAGAAAATTTGGCAGTACATCTAACCGGCCTCACAACCGCAGACCATGTGTAGTCACACCAGCCCAGGACCTCCACATCCAGCAGGTGCACCTCCATAATTGTCTGAGACCAGCCACCGGGACAGCTGCTGCAACAATTGCTTTTCATAACCAAAGAATTTCTGCACAAACTGTGAGAAACCGTCTCACTTGGACTTTCGAAAGCCGTAGAGTGGGTACAGGCAAAGCTCTGACTTTGAGAAGCGTTGGGGTAGGAGTAGGCGGGGCTCGGGCTTTGGTAAGCCAAGAAGCGGACACCAGCAAAACTGCTTTGGAAAGCCTGGGAGCTGGTACAGCCCGAACTTGAGGGAGAAGGAAGCTCATCTGCATGTTTGTCGTCCTCATCAGGGTCTCAACCTGACTGCAGTTCATCGTCGTAACCAACTTGAGTGGGCAAATGCTCACATTCGATGGCGTCTGGCACGTTGGAGAGCTGTTCTCCAACGTTCGGCCCGTGTGTTGTCGTGTGGGAGAGCGTTTTTTCCAATGTCAAAGTTGTGAATCAAGTGGCCCAAGATGGGGGCGGGGTTATGTTTTGGGCAGCGAACGCAAGTGCATTTTTTTGATGGCATTTTGAATGCACAGAGATACCGTGACGACATCTTGAGATCCATTGTTGTGCCATTCACCCGAGACCATCACCTCATGTTGCAGCGTGACAATGCACGGCCCCATGTTGCAAGGCCCTGTACACAATTCCTGGATTCTGAAAACATCTCAGTTCTTGCATGGCCAGCATACTCACCAGACATGTCACCTATTGAGCATGTTTGGGATGCTGTGGATCGGCGTATACAACGGTGTGTTCCAGTTTCTGCCAATATCCAGCAACTTTGCACAGCCATTGAAGAGGAGTGGACCAACATTCCACAGGCCACAATCTACAACCCGATCAACTCTATGCGAAGGAGATGTGTTGCACTGCGTGAGGCAAATGGTGGTCACACCAGATATTGACTGCTTTTCTGACCCCCTCATCCCAGACCCCAATAAAGTGAAACTGCACCTTTCAGTGTGGCCAACCTAAGGCACACCTGTGCAATAATCATGCTGTTTGGTCAGCACCTTGATGTGCCACACCTTTGAGGTGGGATGGATTATCTTGGCAAATAAGAAATGCTCACTAACATAGATTTAGACAGAATTGTGAACAATATTTGAGAGGAATAGGTCTTTTGTGTATATAGTAAAAGTTTTAGATCTTTGAGTTCAACTCATGAAAAATGGGAGCAAAAACAAAAGTGTTGTGTTTATATTTTGGTTCAGTGTATATCTGCATTAAGATAAGGACTGTTGAGGATTTTTAACAAATATTTAATCAGTTGACCTGCTGATCTTTATTATTCCTGTGAAATTCTTGAAAGAAAATGTGACCTTATTCTCACAAGAGCATCATTTATAGAGAGGAGTTTTCTTTTTCAAAAGAATCCAATCAAATCTCCCAGCCAGTATTGTCGCTTCAGATCCATGAAAGAAAAATCTGCAACGTGTGAGCCCTTCTCCTCCACCCTCAGGCGTTGGTAGCGGTAGCCGCGGTCGCTCAGCTTTGGATTTACGGCTCTGCAGTCCCACAGATCGCTGCGTCTGAAGCAAGCCTGCTCTTTGAAGACGACTATTAAACCTGACCAAATGCTGCCACTTATGCTCAGTAATTAAAGCAAGCTGTCGTATAGAAAAGTCCCTAAATTATCAGATGCGAGTCTGCCTGCTTGCTTGTGCTTCAGGGGGATCGTAACTATTGACTCCTCTAACCCCAAACAGATTGCAGGGAGGACGAGTCCCCTCAGTCCCGCACGGAAAACTTTTAGGAGCTCCTGAAGCCACATTGTGTGTAAATTCAGGCTGGGTGGTCGTACAACTGCAACAACACTGCTTCAGGTCATAAATCAGATCAAAGCAACCTATGAAGAAAAGGAAATAACCTTTTTAGAGACCTGCCGTGACCGCTGATGATTTAAGCAGGTCTGCTGTGTATGCATGAGATCGTCAAAACACCATATTGCTGCATATTGAATATGAATGTTCTATGGTTTTATCACCACTGAACAGCCATAATGAGAGGGGTCACGAGTTCAAATGATGTGTTAGCTGCTGACCTGCTTGCTTGCTCACTTAATGAGTGTCGAAGTGATGAGGTGCATGCAAACACACACACACACACACACACACACACACACACACACAGACACACACACACACACACACACACATGGCTTCATTGTTCTGTTTCGATACCAAATATTGTATTTTTCTGTCAGTTTGGGAATCAAATGTTGACCCTCCTGCGTCAACGTTACAGGACTCTGATTTTCTCAGATAATACACAATGAATATTCATGTTTTTTAAAGGTTCTACATAATTGAGCAAAGTCCTTGGTTATTTATTTTACCGGTAAGGTTAGCATACGCTACAGTCGGGTTAATGAGACTTTTTAATTTTTTTTAACATGGGCAAATTGCACTCAGGAGATCGCTTGCCATAAAAATCCATTAGTCCCATGGAGGGAAAAACAAGGTAGTTGCTCAGATATAACCGTTAATTGAGTAGTGAAACTGAACAGCCGTCAATTCCAACAGATGGTTAGGCGTCAGAGAGAAGACTTTTTTAATTAGTTTGTCAGAAGAGGTTTCTTCGCTTGAGTTTCAATGGCGACGAGTAAAGTTATTTGCAGCAGTAGCAGTATTCCTGAGCTGAGTAAAGGGGTCATGGGTCAAACTCACTGAGGTCGGAGAGTAGAGCTCTCATGTCCTGTATAAACAGCTAACTTATATGCCATTCCACTGAAACGCTGCCATTTGTATCCCCGGGAAATAAAAATATAATGAAATTAAATGTTGAATCGCGACCAATCGCAGTTTGTTCATAGTTAACTCAAAATGAAACGTGATTAACCGCAGATCATTAAAAAGTGTACTAGTTGTTACGAACCTGGTCGCATCTTGATGCGTGGGTCGTTCTCCCAGGATGCAGACGGAAACTCCGGAGGCAAGGTGCAAGTAAGAAGATGATTTATTTTTCATAAATCGGTCAGGATACAAACAAAAATAGAACAAGCGTGCCGATAGCACTGGAAGCTATAGAAAGGGAAAGCTTAGCATAGAACCCAAAAAGCAAACAAATGGCAAAGCCTAGCTCATGAATCAAATATGGTAACACGCGTAACTTGTTGCAGGAGCAAACAAGACAGCCAGACCTAGTGTGGTGAAAAGCAGGAATAAATAGCTCTCTGATTAGTGCTCAGAAGCAGGTGAGCGTCCTGAACACTAATCAGAGGCAGGTGAAACTAGTCAGCACCCATGGTAACAGCTCAACACAAAAATTATATAAACACACTTTTAATGACAATGACAAATAATACCTGAGCTGCCTTGGTGTCTTGCCAGATTTTGTATTTTGTAGGAATACAGAATTCGTATTACTACTGTAAAAGCACTTTCATTCAGAAGAGAGGAGCTACATAATATTTGGATACCGGTTTAACGCATTAATAACACAAAATGTGGATTGTTACGAATATGCTTTGATTGTCAAAGATGTTTGGTAATGTAATCTGTGATGTTACCACCTGAATAAATGATTCAGATTTTCTGCGCATTACATGTTGTACAAGTTAATGGTATTCAAATCTCTGCATGACAATGTTTTAACCTAACCTAACCTAAAACTATCAACCCGAAGATTTAAAAAAATAATATTCACAATACTTTAAACTCCCAGAAATGTCATATTCCTATTCTTCAATTGATGTACTAACATTTACTTAGAAATATCACGTTACATTACAAAACATCTTTGACAAAGCATGATCGTATTATTAGACATTTTTTTCCAGTTTGTTATGTAGTAAGACCGGATGTAACGCTTGGCACTATTATTATACTAATATAATTATACTGATATTGTAAGTAAAGCATACTTGCCAACCTTGAGACCTCCGATTCTGGGGGGTGGGGTGGGGCGTGGTCGGGGGTGGGGTGGGGTCGGGGCTGGGGTGTGGTTGGGGGTGGGGGGCGTGGCTGGGGTCGTGGTTAAGAGGGGAGGAGTATATTTACAGCTAGAATTCACCAACTCGAGTATTTCATATATATATATATATATATATATATGTATATATATATATATATATATATATATATATATATATATATATATATATATATATATATATATATATATATATATATATATATATGTATGAAATACTTGACTTTCAGTGAATTCTGGCTATATATATTTATTTTATTATACATATAAATAAAATAAATACTGGGTTATCCAGTAGATGGCAGTATTGTCCTGTTTAAGAGTGTCACAACATTGCTGTTTACGGCAGACAAACTGCTTTACGGTAGACGAAAACGTGACTGCTGTTGTTGTGTGTTGTTATCGCGCTGGGAGGACGTTAATGAAACTGCCTAACAATAAACCCACATAAGAAACCAAGAACTCGCCTTGGATCATTCTACAGTTATAACGTGATTGGGCAGGCATGCTGTTTATATCGTGGGAAAGCGGACGTGAAAACAGACTGTCGCCGCTGTCCCCACTCAGGTCCGCATGGAGCTGGAGGGGGCGTGGCCTCCAGCTCCGGCTGAATTCCGGGAGTTTATCGGGAGAAAATTTCTTCCGGGAGGTTATCGGGAGAGGCGCTGAATTTCGGGAGTCTCCCGGTAAAACCGGGAGGGTTGGCAAGTATGAAGTAAAGCTCGACCAATCTCTCTGAATGGAAGCTCGAAGCTGGTTGTTGCTCAAATGTGACGTCTCACAGCGATTGTGGATGACAGAAATTGTTGGGTTTTTTTGTCAGGAGAATGACTTGCCATGTCATTCTCCTGAACGACATGGCATTCAGGAGAATGACGAATCCCATGTCCAATCCACATTATGGACATGGGATTTCCATAATGTACACTTTTCTTTCACCATTTCTGCTCGCTATTTTTACGCTTGTGGCTCATCTGTAAATAGTGAAAGCTGTCACAAATTCGCATCGCTGCGATAGTTGTGACCCCAAGATGCAGGAGATAGGAGGTTGACGTGTATATAAGACAAGTATTATAATTATCACACGGGATGTGCAGTAAAGCAAACAGTTTGCAGCTAACAAAGTCTGTAACACGAATTAATCCTCAAACTCTGACTAGAGGGCGGCATTTATAACAGTCAGATTAGCAACTAAAACCAGGTGTGCTCGAGCCTATCAGGGAAAGGTAAGGGAAAGAGTGCTCAGGGAGATGTACAGAAAATGGAACAAAAATAAAAGCGCTGACCAGGCAAAAAATGCAGAAAATTAAGGAAACATGACAACAAGTAAGACCTGATGTGACAGATTATCACAGTAACCCCTCCTCCAAAAAACGGATGTCAATAGTTTTAGTCCTGCCGGGCGACGAGACGGCAGCGGCGGCCTTGCAGTAGGAGATGATAACCGCGACGAACACATCAGTGATGAACAGAGCTGTGCGTTCTCCGCCGCACAGCTGCTAGTAGTAGCTGCTCCCTCACAAAACAGATCTCAGATGTTGGTCGCTGGCATCCCCCGGTATAGAAGCCAGGAAAGGCTGGAAGGGGCCTAGGAGGAGGGACAACAACTTGACAGGGTCCCAATAGGACGCCAGGATGGACAGCACGGTGGGCTCCAGAGGAGCCGTCACTGGACCAGCAGGAAGTGGAGTTTTGAGCTGACGACATGTCAGCACAGGAAGAGACTGGGCTCTGGGAAGTCTTGGAGCCGGAGTAGGTGGCGCTTGGACTTTCGAAAGCCGTAGAGTGGGTACAGGCAAAGCTCGGGCTTTGAGAAGCGTTGGGGTGGGAGTAGGCGGGGCTCGGGCTTTGGTAAGCCAAGAAGCGGACACCAGCGAAACTGCTTTGGAAAGCCTGGGAGTTGGTATAGCCCGAACTTGAGGGAGAAGGAACAAGCTTGTCGTGGGTTGGGACTGCACAAACCTGGCCTTCATGTCCTCCAGGAAATGTGCAGTCCAAACATTTCAGATCCATGTTGCCGATAGGCGACTCTGCAATGTAACTTTCTGGCTCGAGAATTCTTTAACAAACTCTCATCGCTGCGGTAGTTGTCACCCCAAGATGGAGGAGACAGGAGGTCAACGTGCAGGTAAGACACATTTTAATTATCAGACGAGCTATGCAGTAAAACAAACAGCTTGCTGCTAACAAAGTGTTTAACGATGCAGGCATTTATAACACTCTGATTGGCAACTAAAACCAGGTGTGCTCAAACCAATCAGGGACAGGTGAGGGAGAGAGCGCTCAGGGAGACATACAGGAAATGCAACCAAAATAAGAGCGCTAACCAGAGAACAAATGCAGAAAATAAAGGAAACATTACAACAAGTAAGACCTAATGTAACAGATGGTCACAGAAAGCAGCGACATTTTCTCATGCTACGGAATGGCCTGAGGGTCAAAAAGGAGTCAGGAAGCAGGGGCGTTAATTATATATATATATATATATATATATATATATATATATATATATATATATATATATATATATATATATACATACAGTTGTGGTCAAAAGTTTACATACACTTGTAAAGAACATAATGTCATGGCTGTCTTGAGTTTCTAATAATTTCTACAACTCTTATTGTTTTGTGATAGAGTGATTGGAGCACATACTTGTTTGTCACAAAAAACAATCATGAAGTTTGGTTCTTTTATGAATTTTATTATGGGTCTACTAAAAAATGTGACCAAATCTCCTGGGTCAAAAGTACACATTCAGCAATGTTAATATTTGGTTACATGTCCCTTGGCAAGTTTCACTGCAATAAGGCACTTTTGGTAGCCATCCACAAGCTTCTGGCAAGCTTCTGGTTGAATTTTTGACCACTACTCTTGACAAAATTGGTGCAGTTGAGCTAAATTTGTTGGTTTTCTGACATGGACTTGTTTCTACAGCATTGTCTACACGTTTAAGTCAGGGCTTTGGGAAGGTCATTCTAAATGGTAATCCTGCTTTTTCATTGTCCCATTTACTCTGTAAAGCACCAGCTCCATTGGCAGCAAAACAGGCCCAGAGCATAATACTACCACCACCATGCTTGACGGAAGGAGTGGTGTTTCTGGGATTAAAGACCTCACGTTTTCTCCTCCAAACATATTGCTGGGTATTGTGGCCAAACAGCAACATTTTTGTTTCATCTGGCATCACATGGACAAAGATAAGACCTTCTGGAGGAAAGTGGGTCAGATGAACAAAAATTTAGCTGTTTGGCCACAATACCCAGCAAAATGTTTGGAGGAGAAAAGGTGAGGCCTTTAATCCGAGGAACACCATCCTTACCGTCAAGCATGGTGGTGGTAGTATTATACTCTGGGCCTGTTTTGCTGCTAATGGAGCTGGGGCTTTACAGAGAGTAAATGGGACAATGAAAAAGGAGGATTACCTCCAAATTCTTCAGGACAACCTGAAATCATCAACCCGGAGGTTGGGTCTTGGGTGCAGTTGGGTTTTCCAACTGGACAATGATCCCAAACACACGTCAAAAGTGGTAAAGGAATGGCTAACTCAGGCTAAAATTAAAGTTTTAGAATGGCCTTCCCAAAGTCCTGACCTAAAGCCCTACTGAAACCCACTACTACCGACCACGCAGTCGGTAGTAGTGGTCGGTAGTTTGGCAGATATGCGATATATCAATGATGAAATCTTAACATTGCAACACATGCCAATACGGCCGGGTTAACTTATAAAGTGCTATTTTAAATTTCCCGGGGAACTTCCGGTTGAAAACGTCTATATATGATGACGTTTGCGCGTGACGTCAATGGTTGAAACGGAATTATTCGGACACATTGTATCACAATACAAACAGCTCTGTTTTCATCGCAAAATTCCACAGTGTTCTGGACATCTGTGTTGGTGAATCTTTTGCAATTTGTTTAATGAACAATGGAGACTGCAAAGAAGAAAGCTGTAGGTGGGATCGGTGTATTAGCGGCTGGCTGCAGCAACACAACCAGGAGGACTTTGAGCTGGATAGCAGACGCGCTATCCGACGCTAGCCGCCGACCGCATCGAGGATCGGGTGAAGTCCTTCGTCGCGCCGTTGATCGCTGGAACGCAGGTGAGCACGGGTGTTGATGAGCAGATGAGGGCTGGCGTAGGTGGAGCGCTAATGTTTTTATCATAGCTCTGACGAGGTCCCGTAGCTAAGTTAACTTCAATGGCGTCGTTAGCAACAGCATTGCTAGGCTTCGACAGGCGGCACAGCATTAACCGTATAGTTACAGGTCCAGTGTTTGGTTCGGTGTCTCCTGATAGTAGTATTGTTGATCTTCTGTCTATCCTTCCAGTCAGGGGCTTATTTCTTTTGTTTCTATCTGCATTTAAGCATAATGCTATCACGTTAGCTCCGTAGCTAAAGTGCTTCAACGATGTATTGTCGTGGAGATAAAAGTCACTGTGAATGTCCATTTCGCATTCTCGACTCATTTTCAAGAGGTGGTTTAAAATACAAACCCGTGATCCACAATAGAAAAAGGAGAAAGTGTGGAATCCAATTAGCCCTTTTACCTAAGTTACGGTCAGAGCGAAAAAAGATACGTCCTGCACTGGACTCTAGTCCTTCACTCTCACGTTCCTCATCCACAAATCTTTCATCCTCGCTCAAATTAATGGGATAATCATCGCTTTCTCGGTCCGAATCGCTCTCGCTGCTGGTGTAAACAATGGGGAAATATGAGGAGCCCTTCAACCTGTGACATCACGCTACTTCCGGTACAGGCAAGGCTTTTTTTAATCAGCGACCAAAAGTTGCGAACTTTATCGTCGATGTTCTCTACTAAATCCTTTCAGCAAAAATATGTCAATATCGCAAAATGATCAAGTATGACACATAGAATGGATCTGCTATCCCCGTTTAAATAAAACAAATTCATTTCAGTAGGCCTTTAAACATGTGGACAATGCTGAAAAAACAAGTCTATGTCAGAAAACCAACTCCAATTTTGTCAAGAGGTCAAAAATTCAACCAGAAGCTTGCCAGAAGCTTGTGGATGGCTACAAAAGGGCCTTATTGCAGTGAAACTTGCCAAGGGACATGTAACCAAATATTAACATTGCTGTAAAAAAAAGCATTTATTCAGGTAGAAATATCACAGACTACAGCTGGGATAGGCTCCAGCCAGCAAGAAAAAGGGACAAGCGGTAGAAATAGATGGATGGATATTACCAAACACTTTTGACTATCAAAGCATAATCATAACAATCCACATTTTGCGTTATTTATGCGTGAAACTGGTATCTAAACATGAAAGTGTAGCTCTTCCTCTGAATGCAAGTGCTCCTAAAGCAGGAATGCAGATTCTGTATTTCAACAAAATCCAAAATCTGGCAAGACACCAACAGACAGAAGTTGTTCAAAAAATAACGGGTTCCTTTTTTTTTTTTTTTTTTTCACATGTTAAAACAGAAAATAAACAGATATTAACAGTAAATGAATAAATCAATTTTTAACAGACTGTCCCTCATTATTTTGAGAAAATAATAGAATGGGAAATGACACAATATGTTAGCAGACGTATGCCTTTATTTGCTTACTTACTACTAAAATACAAGATGTCTAGTATGTTTAGTATTTTATTTAAGGGCAAAATTGTTCTTAGATTGCAATAAAAAATGTATGTTTAATGTACCGTAAGATTTTCTGTTAAAATAAAGCCAATACTGCCTTTTTTGTGGTCCTCTTTATTTAGAAAAGCATCAAAATACATTTTGGTATCAAAATATTGGTATCGGGACAACCCTAATATATACACATATACACATACAGTATATGCATGTATGTATATATTTGTATATATATTAGGGCTGTGAATCTTTGGGTGTCCCACGATTCGATTCAATATCGATTCTTGGGGTCACGATTCGATTCAAAATCGATTTTTTTTTCAATTCAACACGATTCTCGATTCAAAAACGATTTTTTCCCTATTCAAAATGATTCTCTATTCATTCAATACATAGGATTTCAGCAGGATATACCCTAGTCTGCTGACATGCAAGCAGAGTAGTAGATTTTTGTAAAAAGCTTTTATTGTCATGATCCGTGGTTTAGTTTAGTTATGTTCTGTTAGTTTTGGACTTCTTTAGTTTCTGGTTGCACTTCCTTGTTTGAGTTTGTTACCATGGTTACTTATTATTTTCACCTGCCGCTTGTGTTCCCGACGCGCACCTGTTTGTCATCACTGACACTATTTAAGCCTGCCTTTCTGTTCACTCGTCCTGGCTTCCTTGTTTGCGGTAAGCAACAGTCACGTTTTGATATTCCTGATTCTTGCTCCTGTTCTAGACTCTGTGCCTAGTTGTCTCAGTTCTGTGCTAAGTGTTAGCCTTAGCTTCCCGTGCGTTCGGCACGCTTTTCTTTTGCTTGTTTTCTGTTTGCCTATGATTTATGTTAAATAAATCATCTGTCACCTTCAGGTTTTTGTCCGGAGTGTCCGTGTTGCATTGGAGGAACGATCCCGCATAAATATGCGACCCCCACGTGACAGAAGGAAGCCAGCATACAGTTCTTCCGCGCCGGACTTCGAGGAGCTGGACTTAGGTACGTGGATAGATTTGGAGGCAATGGAGGCGGAGATTCTCCGCTATTCCCCTTTGGAGCGCCAGGACCTGATATGGGGTCCTAATGGAAAGTTGATCCCACTCAACTCCGTATGGCCCGAGGACATTGTCGCGCCACCACAGTACCGGACGCGTCAGCAAACACGGAAGCCAGCCAAAAAGGCTTCGTTTCACTGTCAGGACGCGTCACTCCCGAAAGCTCCTCCCCCGGACCGAAGCAAGCTGCAGGCAGCCCAGTCGTCTTCTCCTGATGATGTCACCCTGTCCACTTTTGATGACGTCAGAGACGAAGATATTTTTTTTACTTCTGTTAACACTTTCAGTCAGCTGTTTCCA